>NC_056742.1:286691389-286788889 GCF_019279795.1 Protopterus annectens | reverse complement strand
TTTTGGACCATTTTCAGCTCTTTTGAAGTTCCCTGTTTAAAATCCACGTTTGCGTGGCTTTGCACGATTGTGCGCATAGCACAGCGCCGGTTAAACAGGCTTAAACTATTCCTGGCTCCACCAAGTCTGCACTTCAATTTTTCCCTTAAGAAAGCTCTACTTTCAACAAAATCAGTCTATTTGCTTTATCATAAGCCTAGCACTTGCTCCTAAACCTTTCTTTTAAGTGAAGCACCCTTAAACTAACATAAGCACTACATCCACCTACAACCCGTGCTAATACCCACTTCCCTTCAAAGTCCTCTCTCTGACCCAGTTACACATCACCCCCTTATACTATTCTGGCATGTCGAGTGGTGTATTACTGATGTCCTCTCCAGTTCAGCTGGTTAATCTGGGAATCCTGAGACAATATTACAATTGTCTCATGTACACAGACAACCCTCTCTTCCTCCCAGCAAACACAAACACATGTGAGAGATGCAACTATATAGCCAAATTGGAGGCTGAACTCTCTCAACACAGGACTAGCAAGACCAGACAGGAGGAGAAGGAAACCACACACACAACAAACCCAGTCTCACATAAACCAACCACAACTGCAAACCAAACACATAGTAACACAAAGAAATACTCGGAGGCTCTAATAAAAAACTTACCGAAACAACAGAGTCTCCAAAAGCAGACATCCAAGAAAACACCACCTCAAAACTCTGCACAAGCAACACATAATATACAAAGTCAGTGTGCCAAACAATCACAGCCCTTAATGAGAAACACCATGCCTGATACACTAGTAATAGGTGACTCTATAGTCAGACACACTGACGTCCCGCTTACCAGGCTGAACAAAGAGAGGGTAATGGTGAGCTGCCTGTCGGGAGCTAGGATCTGCCACATAACACAAGCACTCAGGTCACTCCAAAGCAAGTACAAATATGACTCCATCATTGTTCATGCCGGCATGAATGACCTGAGACATACCTTCTTGGACTACATGAAAAGAGACATAGAGGAGCTCTCTGATTATGTAGCCCAGGCCGGTATGACCCTGACCCTGAGCAGCATCTTGCCCTCACCAAGAATGATGCCACAATACAAAGACAAGATGATCAGCTTTAATAATTGGCTCAATTACTGGTGTCATTTTAGGGGGTCCAATGTCTGTCTGCTTGGGATGACATGCTGGACAAGCCACATTGCTTCACAAGGGACGGCTTGCACCTGTCACGACTGGGCTTCCAGATATTGGCTAAAGCTCTTGCCATCCCCATAGTGCCTTTTTTAGGCAAGGCTCAAAAGACAAACCCACCACCTTAGAAAACAATAAAGGAAAAAAAACTAAGGGTAATGCTGCTCAATGCCAGAAGTCTAAATCTCAAGATGCAGAATCTCGAAGCACTCCTCAGTATGGAGAGCATTGATGTCTGTGCAGTAACTGAAACCTGGTTCAAGGCTCCTGAGAGCACCCCAGCCCTACCAGGTTATACCTCGTATCATGCATTTCGGCCCCAAAACCTGGGCCGAACCACAAAAGGAGGGTGAGTGTCCATATTTATTAAAGACACCTACACCTCCAGGTTAGTGGCAATGCACAAAGCATCGGAGACCATCCATGTGCAACTAACCATAGGCAAAACTGCTATACAACTTGTAGCATGCTACAGACCACCCTCGCAATCTCAGGAACTCCATTCAGCCTTCCTGAAGACACTGGAGGATATGAATGTCTCACCAGATACGATCATATTGGGAGACTTCAACTACCCAAACATAGACTGGGTGCATTACTCAAGCCCTAGCACTCTTGCCCAAAGGTTCCTGGAATTCATCAACTCAAATGCAATGGAACAACTAGTCACCTCCCCCACAAGGGGAAATAATATACTTGACCTGATCATCACAAACATGGGGACAAAATTTTCAACACCGGAAGTATACCCCTCACTAGTGAGATCAGACCATAAACTAATAACCCTAGATATTCATATCCCACCTCCACCCCAGCACAAAAGACCACAGTGAGAGACTTCTCAAAAGCCGACTTTACACTCCTTAGGACTGAAATGGTATTCTTCAAGCCCCCTGGGCCAGTAGAAACCACATCCCACACTGCTGAATCCTTCACAAATGCTTTCTATGGGCATCTCCAACAATGCATGGATCATGCAATCCCAAATAAAACCAAGACCCTTTCCACCAAAGGCAGGCATCCTATCTGGTGGACCCCAGCCAAAAACAAACTTTATAACAAGAGAAGGAAGTTACTGCAAGACAGAGCAAAATCCCATAAAGGGAAGGCATCCCTGATCAGCACTAGCAAAAAACTATGTTTACTAATAAAATCATCAAAGGCTAACTTTGAGAGAAAAATCGCTAAGGACACTAAAGATAAAACACAAGGCCTCCTTCAGTTATGTTAGAAACCTGGGCGGAAACCCTCAGATATGCACAGAGTTAGTTCATAATGGCAAAAAATACATTGAACCCACAGATATTGCCAACATACTGGCAGACAGGTTCAGTGCAAATTTCTCCCCTCCCTCTCCCCCAAAAGACAAAATAAATATCTCAGCTGAATGCAACCTCCCTGAAATCTCAGATGTCCAGGTGAGAGCTGCCCTCAGCAAAGCTAAAAATACAGAATCCATGGGACCTGACAGTGTCCCGGGTTGCATGCTACGTGAACTCCTAGAGGAGCTAAACCCTCACATAAGAACGCTGTTTAATCTTAGCCTTGCTACAGGATACATCCCTGAACACTGGCGTACAGCTACAGTGGTCCCACTCCACAAAGGTGGCATCTCTACAGACCCTGGAAACTACCGCCCCATAAGCTTGACCAGCCTGTTCTGCAAAGCTATGGAAAGGATCATTCTGGAACTCATAAACAAAGACATCTGGGACCTGCAGACAATTGACCCTACCCAGTTCGGCTTTGTAAAAGGCAAATCCTAAACCTAGTGGACTTTTTTGAAACAGTCAATAGAGCCATCGGTGAAGGCAAAGCAGTTCATACAGCCTACCTGGATCTGGCAAAAGCCTTCGACACAATACACTCAGGCATCATCGACAAGCTTAACAGCTTAAATGTAAACCCATTTGTCACAAGATGGGTTGCAAATGGGCTAAAGGACAGAACCCACAAAGTCAGAATAGCTGGAGCTATGTCAGACTCTAAGCCAGTCACAAGTGGAGTCCCACAGGGCTCTGTCTTGGGACCCCTCTTGTTCAGCATTTATTTCTCAGATGTGCAGGCAAACATAGGGGGGTTGTGGCTGACAAAGTTCGCAGATGACTGCAAACTAGGCACCATAGTTGACACACCAGCTGACACATGCATCCTCCAGAAGGGCCTCACAGAAACAGATGACTTTTGTCAGAGTCATGGCCTTAAACTAAATGCCAAAAAATGTATTGTCATCCCCTTTGGAAAAAACAAAGTACCCACAAATTACCACATAGGTGGTAATCCATTAAGTATGGAAAAAGTAATCAGAGACCTGGGGTCCCAAGTTGACAGTGACCTCTCATTTGACACCCACATCGCCAAAGTGGTTAGAAAGACCTTCTACCTTGCCCACCTTATCATGAAGGGATTCACATCCAGATCAAAGGATGTCATTGTACCCTTATATTCCTCCCTTATCAGGCCTATGATTGAGTACAATGCCCCATATGGTATGTACCTCACCCGGCACCTGCAGCAGCTGGAGAGACCCCAAAAGTACTTTACCAAGAGGATCAAGGGTCTCCAGCATATGTCATATGCTGCCAGACTGAAAAAGCTCCAACTCTATTCAGTAGCATACCGCCTGCTCAGAGGTGATCTGTGCCTTACATACAAGGCCATGTCCAATTCAAAATTAATGGACATGCTCCACCTCAGAAAATCCAAATCCATCAGAGCCATGAGAGCTAAAGATCTAAACCTCAGCACAAATATGAATAGGACATGCTGGAGGGATAGATTCATAACCCAGAGGCTTCCCGCACTCTGGAACAGGATACCTGTCCATGTTAGGCAGAGCCCCTCACTGACTCTCTTCAAGAGAAATCTGGACGAATGGATGGGTGATCGTAGGTTTACCCCAGGGGTCATCTCTGTGTCATTGCTAGATAGAGGCACAGTAAACTAAATTTAATTTAAATTGTACACTTTTATATCATTACATGGGGTGGCGAAAGCCACATACACCTTGGCTAGGCTTATAAATGCCCTAGGGCAGATAGCCTAGTACTATACTATGAAACTATGAAACTATCTGCAATAATGATATTTAACATACCTCGAAGGAGCAGCAGCTCTCCAGTTTGAGTGCCATATTCTATGAACGGAGAAGTTCTCATTTGTACAACCCTCTCAACATTTAGCCACTATCCTCATCCAAGGCTGTGTCAGCCAGGGCACACAAACAACCTCTCTATTGTACATTTTATGGTACATCTGAACCACTAGAATGAACACATCAAGCCCCAGCACTTAAGTTCTTTCTAGACACTCACAATTTGGATGTCATCCAAACGTGCATCATTGACAAAGTTTTTCAGAACATAAAAATTCTGGATTGCTAATCGTCTCTGTAGTTACTTGAGCCTACAGCAGATGGTCCAGAGAGATAAAGTATCAGTGATTTATGCCAACTTCAAAGGCCAAACATGGTCTGTCATGCGCTGAACACAGTGCAGGGAATAGATGAAAGTTCCATCCAGTGAAGCCAAGTAGAAACCGGGGAGAATTATAGAAATAAATCAGAAAAAGCCTAAACTTCTCTAACATCATTTAGACACATTTGTGCCAATAAATGTGATGAACTATCCATTAGCAAAGATTTCATGTATCACTTTTCTGCTGATAGCATCAAGTGAGATCATAGGTGGACCCCTTGCTCCCTACTCTTGAGAATAAGTTGCGTGTTTTAAAAAATAGTAAAATCTACCCTTCTGCACATATGCATATATGAATTGCAGAGCCAGCTTGTTAGAAATAGATCTTCATATGCTGCTGCATGCCTCTGAGTCTGAGGTTAGTCTGGGATGAGGTCCTCTCCTTTAACATGCACCCTTGTATGATAATCCTTCTTATAGCTTCCTGTGTATCTTCATCTTTGTTCCCTTATCATTGTTACACTGGTAATGGAGAAATCTGAGACACATCATTGTGTAGTGCTACGGTTAGATGCATATGGCAGGCTTCTCACAATCCAGCATTGCATATCTAATGCAGCCCTTTTACAACCCAGCACTACACACTATTGTCACTTAGCCACACCTGATTATTGGAGAAGAATCCTGTCAGTATCTTCTGAACAAAATAAAGGACATTTCTGTTTCCTTGTTGCCAGCTGACATTTATCTCTCTCCATATCTCTCCACCTCCAACTGCTTCTACCACAGCAGGAGATTCTGAGGTCACAGAAATACTTGTTTCTGAACTATGAGAAGAAAACTTTTTGCTTTTCATTTAGTTCTACCAATGTCTTATAGAAACATCCATGTCCTTCCCTCTTCCTTACTCTAGGAGATACTAATCACTTGTGTCTGTACGGAGAAGGAACCTCAGCACAGGGTGGCCAAAAAATGATGTATTAGCAGGGAGAAAGTACCCCAAATATTTTGCTTTTTGCCACACAAGAAGACAGTTAACTGTTTCTCCCCAACGGTGGTTTAGTCTTATGTTTAAGCATCCTAATGTGGATTCTTGTGTTTTCTTTTAAGCCCATCTCAGTGATGTGAAGGAATGATGCAGATCCAAAGTCCGGACAACACTTGTGAAAGGTCTATCTTCTGTCACATGTCTCTAAACTCTCCAAAGCCACTGACATAAAAGGTCAATATTTATTTATTGATTGATTGATATTTGATTACTGTGAAGTCCCACTGGGTTAAAGCCCATTTTCAGAGGAGGCCATGGCAAAAAAAGTTCCAAAGTATTACAAAATATTTTAAAAATAGGAATTTTACAATCTTTACAAATAATACAAAAACAAATACATTTTAAATAATTATACCAAATTATACATAATAAAACAAATGGTTAAGAATAAATACAAGTTATATAAAAGTGATTTAATATTTAAAGAATTTTTGCAAGTTTACAGTGAAATTAAATATACAGTAATTTAATGCATAAAGGAATTCCAGTATGAAGAGTAACAAAGCAGGCTTATAGTATATTCAGATAAAACGCCAGGGGAGACAAATCGATGCAATTAAAGAAGTGAGCGAAAAAGGGAGAGTAAGGAGGCGTAAAGTATAAATAGATATTCGTTCACATTTAGAGACATAGTTTATCCTGCTTTTGAGCAACAGCAGAGCCAGATTTTGGTGAGGAAGCCTTTCAGAATGGTTTTAAAGGATGGGAGGGAGGGTATTGACCTGATGGATACAGGTAAGCAGTTCTAATAACATGTTATAATAGCAGTTTATAACATGATATGAGTATACAGACAATGTCTAGTAAATGTGGCAGGTTTCTGGACAGACAGGAGTTTTTGGTCAATATATTGCAATGATCAACTGAGAACATAGTTGTGTAAATGCTGTTTAGTGCTCTACAGGCAAATGGATATCAAATAATTTTCTAGGTGGTAAGAAGTTGTATGTATGTATTGTATTTGATGGGTGAGTTCTAACCAGTTTAGGTTTTTTAGTGCTATACAGTGGTAGGTTCTGAAAGGGGTATTTGCTGTACATTTTACAACATTATTATAGCATTGTTCAAGCTTTGATTTTTGTGATGCCTGAAGGTTAATAAAGATAAAGTGTAGGGAGGAGATAAGTAGTGGCAGGTGTAGTTTGAGTTATATTGGTGAGAATGGTTTTGGCTCTATAAATCATCCAGATTTTTTGATGTGCTCTTCTTATGCAATTTTGTATATGCAGGTCAAATTTAAGACTATCATCCCTAATAATTTGCTATGAAAAGTGACTTTAATGATTGTATTATCAAGAGCGAGAGAAGGGTTTAGGGAAAATAGGTCTTTGGAAAAGGCTCTTTAAGTGGCTTTACAACACCTATGATTTCAAACCGATGTTTTTGTTATGTCAATTGCCACAGCCATTTTCCTCTGCAGATCCCACAGAGTCACCAAATGTTTAGCTCTTTGGTTGCTGTACTACAGCTCTCACTACTGCCGGACTGCCTGACTACCCACAGGACCTCCATTTACTGAGACTGCCTCAGCCCTCATAATTGTCATAGAAATATAAACAGTCAAGATAAGCGCATCCTGGATGTCATGAAAAAGTCCAGATTCCTAACTTGGTTGTCTACCTTTTGTGAAGGCTTATCCTCTAGACTGTTTGGATTCATACCAGTGGTTGGACCCATGTGTTCTTCTCAAATGAGTCATGGGATCTATGTCCCTACTGAAGAAACAAAGGTAGTTTTGCAAATGTTACTTCCTGGTTTAAAATACATTTATGATGTGCACTGTTTTAGAAAATATTATTTTCAGCAACTAGATTTTGTATGTGATGTACTGCATAGTCACATCATATTATGTAATACCACAGATGGTGTAGTTATTTTGTATGTGATGTGCTGCATAGTCACATTATATTATGTAATACCACAGCTGGTGTAGTTATTTTGTATGTGATGTACTGCATAGTCGCATCATATTATGTAATACCACAGCTGGTGTAGTTATTTTGCATGTGATGTACTGCATAGTTGCATCATATTATGTAATACCACAGCTGTTATAGTTATTATGTATGTGATACACTGCATAGTCACATCATATTATGTAATACCACAGCTGGTATAGTTCTTTTTGCAGATGTTTACTCAACTCATTACAAAGTAATCCCACAGAAAGTGTCTACGTTTTCTCCTAGAGATCTTGTATTTCCATTATAAAATGCTTTCTTTGGCATTTTCTCTGCATTCAGCATCTTTACCAAAGAGATGTCTGAAGAAGATGGGCTATTATTCTAGGAAGGCCTTCTCTTATTCCCTCTGCTTAAAACATAATTGATAGTGGAATTATTCAGGTCTCCCTAGTGCTGGATTTGGTTTGAGCATTGCCTAGGATAAAATCACTGTGAATGTTTATTAATGGTGATAAGCCTGGTTGGCTCACAGTACAGAGGCTTTTTTTTTTTTTTTTTTTTTACTGAGGATGACTGCATGCTTTCTTGTGTATTTCCTTCCTTCCACTTAGAGGATGGCTTAGGAGAGCATCTATATTACCCGATCAAATTTTTAGGTTAGTGAATACCTAAACGTCAATGTAGTAATATCGAAAAATTAAAACAGAGAATGGGCGATTTAACATAGGGAATGAATTTCCTCGGCTGCAAAAAAAAATAAAAAATTAACCCCCCCTAACTAAATATACCAACTCAGATTGCTCTACAGTAGGAAAAGGGGCACAATGCGGATAATGGCCAAGGGAATTCTTTCCCTGCATTAAATCGTCCTTTCGTGGTTTTTTGCTTTTGCTATTACCAGATCGACATTTAAATATTCCCTAAATTAACATTCGATCAGGTAATAGGAACTCTTAGGAGATTCGAGATCTGCAGTGCAGAATTATGTTGTTACCTGTACTCTTCCACACATGGTGGACTGGAGAAGACCATGGTTTTCACTACTCCCTAAATGCATGCAGAATACTCTAGTGGGTGATGCATTGCCTCTGACTACTGTTTTATCTCTTTCAAACCTTCTTGCTTCAGATTTGTTCCACAACTGCTTGAACTGGGGCCTGTTAATATATTGACCAAAACATGGGCTTTCTATTTATTGTGCTGTTCTGATGCAGTCCCTCATGATGCCTGGACCTTTAGTGAGGTAAAAGATTGTTTTAGAGTAGGTACATTGTATAGGTCATGGAACATATAAGATATATAGGTACATTGTATAGGTCATGGAACGTATAAGATATATAGGTACATTGTATAGGTCATGGAACGTATAAGATATATAGGTACATTGTATAGGTCATGGAACGTATAAGATATATAGGTACATTGTATAGGTCATGGAACGTATAAGATATATAGGTACATTGTATAGGTCATGGAGCATTATAAGATATATAGGTACATTGTATAGGTCATGGAACGATAAGATATATAGGTACATTGTATAGGTCATGGAGCGTATAAGATATATAGGTACATTGTATAGGTCATGGAACGTATAAGATATATAGGTACATTGTATAGGTCATGGAACGTATAAGATATATAGGTACATTGTATAGGTCATGGAACGTATAAGATATATAGGTACATTGTATAGGTCATGGAATGTATAAGAAATAGATGCACATCATTCTCCTACAGCTGAGGATGGAGATGTTTACTCAACAAGCTCTTGGATCTTTGTGATATCTGGATCTCTCTTATATAGTCCATGTTCACCAAGACACATCCCTGGGTGCTGGCAGTACTACAGGTACAACAACTAAAGAACAAACAAGCTCTCTACGTCAGTTTGCCACTACCACAGGACAGACAGAACCTTTTCCGGCAAATGTTTTCTTCAGTAAATTTTAAAAGCACAAAGGTATCTTGCTAAGCCTATCACATGGCTCATCCAAATCTACACATTCAAAACAAATCATTTTAAAGCACAACACAATAATAAACGTCAATGCTATTTCAGACAAGTGTGATAAGTATGAGGTAGACCCCTACCATCATTTTCAGAAAAAGAAGCAAGATCCTTTAAGCATATACTTAGTTTTAACTGTGATATATATGTAGGAGATCTAGTCTATCTAACTTGGTTATTTTTTATGAATGTGTAGTAAACCCACTGGAGAAATGCTTAGCCATAGGTGTGGTCTATTTGGATATGTCTAAGGCTTTTCATCTGTTCCACATACTGTTTTTCATTGATACTTTGGGCAAGTATAACATGAATGTTTATATAATGAGATGGGTAACAAACTGGTTAGAAGGTCAGAAAAGCCATGTTAAAATTAAGAATAAATATTCCAAATATGTGTCTCTTAAGAGGGGTCTACCTCAAGGTTTGGCGTTTGGAACTTATTTGGGCTACTGATGAGTGACTGTCCTCTGCATCAGGTCAAACATGTGTGAGTAAATGAAGTACATAAGTACAAATAATGGGCATGACATTTAATAATAACCCATGTTCAGTTATTTATTTTGGAGCCAATAATTACCGTTATCCTTGCACATGGAATAATTCTATTTGCTCTTCAGTCGACCGCGTTAAGGACTTGGATGCTATTGTTGAGTCATTTGCCTTTTTTGGCTTCCATGTGAATAACATTGTTAGGAAATGTGATTTTGTGAAGAAAAACTTTAGGAATTTTACATCAAGGGATAGTATTGTTATAATGAAGTTGTTTTCAGTTTGCATTTACCCAGTAATAGAATACTGTGGCTCTTTTTTGTGTGTTGAGGATATCACAGATGGTGAAGCTTGAGAGAATTCAATGAATGTTTATTAGACATAGAGCTGGAAGTGAATTTTAACCATGTGAAAAGTGGCTTGAACATTTATCATTGTATTTAATAGTCTACAGATTAAGAGTTGATATTGGTATAAAAATACACCAAAGATGATGTGTTTTCAGCAATGCTGGGTATTGATTTTATAGACCACAGATTAAATATTAGGAATAAAAATCTACTAGTCCAGTTACCAAATGTTAGTTCAAAATTGAAGTTTTGTTTTTTCATTTCAGGGCTGGTAGGCTATGGAACACCCTACCAATAAGCATTATGTGTGCAAGCTATTTATTAACATTTAAGTCTTTACTTGAACTATGGTATAATAAATTGTTAATGCAAAAGGGTCAAATTAAATAAAGTCCTTAAATGAACTGTGTGGGCTCTAGGGCTTGTAACACATTTCATTGATTCACTGAATCATAGGAGCTTACTAGACTAATAGCCCCAGGGCCCTTACAAGCCTAGCTAAGTTCAACCCATGTACTCAAGGGTGTCTGCCTCAAGCAGACACTAAAAAAAAATCACCTGTTGCCCCTGTCCAAGAGGGACACAGGTGGAACCCCCAGAGTGAATTTCCAGCTACCCATCTGATCGGCCAAATTATGCTTAAATAGGACCAACATGGGGCTTTGTTTAACATGAATAGGAAGCTTGTTCCAAAGGTTGGGCCAACCTCTGTAAGACACAGCTGTCTCTCCAGCAAGTTCTGTTGATGTCACAAACCAGGTTAAGGTCCTTTGAGCAAGTGACTTGTGTGCTATTTGACTTGCGAATGTGCAGCAGGGGTGGTCCATGCTATTGGACTGCAGCCCCCCCCCGATGTAAAAGAAAGAAGAAGAAAGAAAATATATAAAAAAAAGAAAATAAAATACGGACAAAAATCGTGGACCTCGCGCACTCGCAGCATTTCCGACATCCAGACTGCTGCTAAACCAGTCTGGAGCATGTGCAGAGCTCCAGACTGATTCAGCAGCAATCCGGGTTAGAAACACAGCAGTCAAGAGCATCCCAGAAGTCTATGTAGTTAGTTACAACTGCATAGACTGGAAAGTGATCGGACTGCAATGTCTGCAGGCTGGCCTGCTCTCGCAGAACTTCACCACAACATCGAGGACGTACTTGGAGCTATACAGCAACGGACGAGATCGAGGATGTACTTAGCAATGGAGGACTTCACTTGGAAGGCCCTGGACCCTACAGCAATGGAGGACTTCACTGATTTGCCAGAAAAACACAAGTTTAATAAAGTACAGAGCATAAATATGAAGCAAAAAGCCAGCTATTCTATGAAAATCTGGAGATTCTGGACAGTTGAGAGGTATGACTTGACATCTGAGGTAGTTTGGTTTTCTTTCAGAATATCAGTTTGGTACTTTTAAGGTTTAGCCTTCAGAGATTTCTACCTTTGAGGCTTCGTCTTTAAATAATTAAACAAATGGGCAGTGATATTTAAACATGTAGCCCTGTGGCAGTCAATATTCAGTTTGAATAATTGGGACATCTGTAACTGTGATCAGTCATTTCTGAAATGAATATCTGGAAAGTTTTGCCTAACTATCTTCTATTAAGAGTTCACTATCTTAGTGTGAGGCTTGAAAATTTAGATGAGACCAAAGTAAAATACTGAAGTACTTAAAACCTGAGATAGGTTTAGTGATTTGTTAACATTTTGTGACAAAGGCTTTGTTTGACCACTTGCATATTACAGACAACATAAACATTATCTTGCTGGTGTTAATGTTAAGCCATGTGTTCTCAAGACATTAAAAAATCATAGAGAAGTCCTGTTTCAGGTGGTGATGAATCTTGTTTGTTGGGAGAACATAGCATGGAGTCACACAAAAAAATATTTTTATACAGAGTTTGATGGTTGAAAGGATGTTGTTAAAATCAGAGACTGCAGTTGATTCTTGATATGGTGTGATTCTGTGGCTTTGAAGTGACAGTTGTAGTGAGATTTAGGGACCAGTTTTCCACATTACCATGACCAGACTACACTCTACGATGAAGGTGGGAGGCTAGTAAGTATTGTTTTTAACTTGTTTTTATTTTTAACAGATTTATTTTCTTCCTCAACTTTAATTATTAGGCTTCTTCTTTATATAGACCCATGTTTTTTCTGTCTTATCTGGCAGGATAACCCTGTCAGGCAAGTCTCCTTTCTTTTAGGAGAGATTACCTAGGCAGGCAATGGAGGTGAGAGCTAAGTGTCAGAAAGCCATTAGTAAGGTATGTGTGTGTGTGTGTGTGTGTGTGTGTGTGTGTGTGTGTGTGTGTGTGCGTGTGAAATGCCCCAGTTGCTATATACTGGTGGCTAGAGAAACCACATGGTGGTAGGTAGAGAATACCTCAGGCTTGAACCTTGTACCTTGGGTGCAGGAGGCAAGGGCCTGAATTCCCTACCCACCACCATGTTTAAAAAGTTTGCAGATTTTTGCCTCAAATTTGTTGTGTTCTGGTCCTCATAAAATCTGTGGTTTCTGTATTTTTGTTTCCTTACACAGTCAGTAGTGCAGTGGTGAAGTGGTTGCATTGTTGCCTGACAGCTACAGGTTCTCTCATTTGAATTCTGGCTGGGGTGCCTTTTCTGTGGAGTCTGCATGTTCTCCCATCTTACAGACATATGTCTGGAGTGTTTCTCCCTGGGTCTCTGCTGAAAATTGACTTTTGTTCCAAGTCAGACTTTCCTGGTTAACAAATATTAAATATATAAAAATAACAGGCACTTGAATTTCAGAAAGTACATGGTAACACAAAACCTTTTATTCTAGCAATTTTCTAAGTTTATAACATGGATATTTGAAATTTGTCCCTATTTTTGGGACTGTATTCCCCCATTATTAGCTTCGTCCAGGTTTTTGTCCTAAGTTGAGAGCTATGGTGAGAACTGAATTCACTGAATATGTTTGGGGGCTGTATTCCCCCATTACTGGCTTTGTCCACGTGTTTTTTGCTAAGAGGTTGAGAGCTATGGTGAAAAGTGAATTCACTGAATATGTTTGGGAGCTGTATTCCCCCATTATTGGCTTTGTTGAGGTGTTTTGTACTAAGAGGTTGACAGCTATGGTGAGAACTGAATTCACTAAATGGTAGCCATTTAAGTTTCAGTCTTCCTCTCTTTCACAAAACAGATGATTTGGCATAGTGGACAGGGTCCTGGGTTCAATACTTTGCAGTGAAATGTATGGTGGTAGCACAGCATTTTCTTCTAGCAACTTTCTAACATTATACAAGCAATGTTTAAAATGTGTCCTTGGTTTCTGGGCTTTTGCCCCTCCCTCCAATAAATTTTGGCTTTTTCCTGATTTCTTGTGCTGCAAAGTTTAGAGATAAGCTGAGTGCCAAGTGCATTTTACAAGAAGCTGAGAGCTGCAAGGGAACAAAAGTTTAGTGCTGCTTGTGCTGAATCTGCTTGCATTGCTAATAGCACAACAGGTATTGTACTTGCTTTTGATGCAGAAGGCTGTGGGTTCTACTCCAACAGTAGGTAGATGTATTGCTGATACTGTACTGTGTTGTAAAGGGGGTGGATGCTGCAGTCCTTTTTGGCGAAGATACCTAGTAACTATGAACCTGTTATCACAGTTTGCCATCCATTCCCTATTGCAATATTACTAGCTTATCATTTTTTTAATTCAACAAAGGCAATTTATTCCTGAAGGGCAACAGACCTTTTATTTGTAGATGAAACAATGAAATATAAACTTGTTTGCTAGCAGCAACCTCTTCATTAGTTACAGATTTCTTTAATGTGGAATTATTTAGATGACTTTTACTTTGATTGTGCATATTTACTGATACTAGTGGACTGTAGACGTTTGAGTAGACTTTTATGATGGAAATGTTCTGAACTGGGCGGTTTTGTCATTATTGGTGCAAGCATTTTGTTTCATTGTTTACTGGAAAAATGTTCAAAACAATAAATTGAAAACGCCCTCTAACAACTGTACTGTACTGTACAAGGAATATAATTTAATACAATAAGGAAGGTGTATCAAAGAACACGTGTATGTTTCATGTGCAAGGGGCCTATGATTTGAAAACAGCCCAAAGTTAATCTTTATCTGCCACTGGCAAAATGTACTTTCTTTGAATGTGGGTTTCAATGCTGTTTCAATGAATGTGAGTTTCAAGGGCAGAGAAGTTTTAATGCTAAGACGATTTTCATTGTGAGACTGCATTGCTTTGTTTAGCAGATATGTATTAGTGTTTGTGCTGTAAAATGCAAAATAAAACTTTCAAATTCAAATCATCACAGAAGTAAAGCAGTATGCACATTTCCTTGTTTATGGTAAATGGGGAGAAATAACCAAGGAATGGGACATTGGAATGGCTGCAAGGGGGAGGCTCCATTCGACCTCAATATGTGAGGGGGGAAGGGCAGCAAACTCAAAGACAGCCCCTGCTGAACTATACCTCTCAACTGTCCAGATTTTTGCAAAATGAATAGATTTTTGCTTCTTATGTATGGTTTGTTCCTCATAAAATTTGTGGTTTTCTGGCAAATCATTTGGAATGAAGTCACTAAATAATGACAGACATTGAGTTTCAGATGTCATAACCTTCAGAAAAATGCATGCTAAAGCAAGACCTGTTATTCTAGCAACTGTCTTAAGCTTATACAAGAGCAATTTTTAGTACTGTTTGTATGTTCCCTCAATATAGTTGGCCTTGTGTAGATTTCCTGCATTAAGAGTTTGAGAGGTACATGCAAATAAATCACTTTATAGAATTAGGAATATCCAAACCTCTCAACTGTCCCAGTTTGCAGTCATCAGCAAACTTTGTCAGCCACAGTCCTTTAGTTTTAGCCTGTACTTCAGAGATGTAGATTCTGAACAGTAGGGGTCCCAAAACCGATCCCTGTGGGACACCACTGGTTACAGGTCTGCTGGAAGAGGTAGAGTCCCCTATTCTGACCGTATGAGTTCTATCAGTGAGTCAGTTTGCAACCCACATGATAATATATGGGATGACCATTTCTCGCACTCCTTTACTTCTCTCTGTTCTTCATCTGACTACTACCATCTTCATTTTTTCTCATTTACTCCTACTCTTGATCTTCTTTTTTTCTTATTGTCCCACCCTTCTTGTATTCAACAATTAACTCCTCTTATCCCCCTATCCTACTTTAACTCTGCTAAGATTTTATGTAAAACTGTAATGTCAACCCTGTGTTATTTCAGTGTAACAAATCTAACAGGAATATGCACACAAATCTAACAGGAATATGCATCAATGGATTTTTCTTATTTTAATTGACGTGTGTGTGTGTGTGTGTGTGTGTGTGTGTGTGTGTGTGTGTGTGTGTGTGTGTGTGTGTGTGTGTGTGTGTAATTTTACCTTTTGCTTTTCAGACTGTAGTTTCACTGCAATCGTGGATTTTTTTCTCATGTTGTACAATACCATTGTTCTTCAATAGTATTACATAAATGTAAATGCATTGTCTTCAAATTATATTGTTGTTCATGGAGCTCTTCTCCCCAGGATTCCATTGAAAATGAGCCCAATGGACTATCCTAGTAAATAAACTGTAAAATAAAATATATAAAATAAAATGATGCCCAGCTGGATGAGTACATCAATGATGCCTGAGTGGAGGATTGTGTGAAAGACCAGCTCAGAAGACTAGACTCAAAGGTGAACCTAATGCCACTCCACAAAGTGTATACAAATTGACAAAGTTTATTAAAACAAAAAATTAAGAAGATACTGAGAAAGTGTAAGTTATAATCGGACAAAAGTGTTTAATTTTTTTGTTTTAATAAACGTTGTCTTTTTATATATACTTTGTGGAGTGGCACAAGGTTCACCTTTGAGTCTTCTGACCTGGTCTAAGAGTTTTTGGCTTGCTCTTCGGTTCTTGGTTTGGATTGTGTGAAAGGCTTTGGCTAAGTGTAGGTTGGCCGTATGCACAGATTTGCCCTAGTCCAGTGCTTTGATGACTGCCTGAAAGAACTCCACTAAGTTTAACAGGTATGATCTCCCCTTGACAAACCAAAGTGGGTGAGTTCGAGTCTTTGGAGATTTCCTATATCTTTGTTAATAAGATCCATGATGATTTGTTCCATGGCCTTGCAGATAAAGTTGGTCAGGGTAATGGGTCTATAGTTGCCAGAGTCTATGGATACACCCCCTTTGATGATGGTAGATGTTTTCTATTCCACTGGATAAAGCCAGTGCTTAGGCTGCAATTGAAAAGAATGCCCATTGGTGATGCAAATTCCTATTTTAACCCATGCAGAACACATCCCGGGATGTTGTCTGTTCACAAAGAACCTGTGTTTTTGGCCTTGCAGATGGTGTTTAAGACCTGGTCCTCAAATATACTAAGTTGGGGACAGGGGTTAAGGATCTTTTGGGCTATATGTGGCAGGGACAGGGACTGAAATTTTCACTGAACCTGTCAGCCAGCAGGTTCGCTATATCCACAGGTTATGTATATGTAGTACCATTAACTATGAGTTCAGTGCAAATCTGGGCCTTACTTTTGAGGTTATGGATGTAACTAAATAAAGTCCTGTGGTTATCCTTAATTAGGATGCAATGTGGACCCACAAATGAAACATTTTTTCTGATTATTCTTCACAGGCAAAGGGTCACATGTCACTATGAAAATGATGGCGACACCTTGAAAAGCTTTCTAATGGGCTGTTGGGAATGAGGCATTCTGGAGGTCAGTCTGTTCTCACCCAATGAGAATTTTTTCTGCCTTCATTAGGGGAGGGTAAGTGAAAGATGGACACATTCTTTTTGCATTGTACAAGAATATTCACGCAATTCATCCTTCAAAAGCATTTTCTTCTTACCAAGAAAAGGCTGGGAAACTCAAAACTCATCCTGAAAGCATTGTGCCATACCAAAAGAACCTGATTTTAGGCATTGGGGGACTTTGCAATCTGTCAGGATGTTTTCATTCATAATGCATGGCTCCTTCAGCACATCATTAAATCGTACGTGAGGGAAGGAAACCTTCCTTGCATGCACAACTAAGTGGAAGTGGTTTCGTTATGAACAGCACTCATCTTCGTCACTCAGTTAACTTCTAGGCTTATATTATTCACAGATAGTTGTTTGCCCTCAGCTTCTATTATCCCGTGATCAAGGTACATGTTTCTACTACCTTGGCACATAATACTTTCATGAAGGGTATGACCCATGCCTATCATGATATATTAAAAAATTCCTAAAGAAACACTCTCCATTTAAATCCACTATCAAAGAACCTGTCTTTTCATAAGATCTGTATTTCATGGCTGAAGTACACAGTCCTGCAAGCCAGGCTAGCTTATTCAATGGGCATATGAATAGACTCCTGAAATACTTTTCTTCTGTTTCCCATTACAGTCAGCATGCAGCTTTCTAAGCTTTGCATCTGTTTTACTTGAAAACCTGTTTATCTTTCCATAATTGCTAGATACCTCAGAAGAGGAATCCTCATTTAATCCCCATGGCATGTTTCTGACTTAAACACACTATTTCATTTCTTCTTGTATACTCCTCTCCAGGGGCAAATTAAAGGGATGCTGGTAAGGAGACTACATTCTATGTACCTTATATGTTCACAGTCTGTTTTGGTTTTATCTTAATCTTTTATCTTACTCTCAGAAGATATAACAGTTATCTGCTTCATTTGTGCATCCTACCACCATCTCCATCACCTCTAGTTTCCTTAACTGATCTGTCTTTACGGCTCAGGTTTCCACACCGTATAGAAGAACTGGTCACCCCTTTGTTTGTATGACTTAGTTTTCAGCTTCTTTAGCATTCTTCTGTCACTAATCATGATAGTCTATGCCAGTTGGCTATAACCCCTCTGATTCTAGATTTGACCTTCTCATTCAGACTTCCCTTCTTCTTAACCACCCTTTGGACATACTTGAACATGTTAACCTGCTCCACTATTTCCCTTCTGTCTCAATTTTCAGTTTCTTCTAATGTCCCCGTTTGCTGCCGTTAAAGCTGTCTTACCCGTACACAGTTTTATCCTGTGCCTTCAGTTGCATTGCATTCTCCTATTCTTTGCTGAAGTTCTTCCTCAGAGCCTGTCTATAATGCCACACAATCTGCATACAGCAACTTTGCTAGTCTGTCCTCTCTGACTTGTTTGCTAATACAGTCCATCACCAGTATGAAGAGCAGTGGGCTCAGAGATGATCCCTAATGCATACCCATTCCCACTGGGAACCCACTCTGTGAGACTGAGCACTGTTTGATCTTGAATCACTGGGTTCTTGTACATAGCCTGCACTAATTCTACCAATGTTTCTGGGACTTTGAACCATAACAGGACTGCACAAATTCACTTTATTCGAATCTTGTCATATGATTTCCCTCACCACAGTTCCCACATTTCTAGCTTGTCCTGTACATAGGATTCCCAGCCTTCACCTTCTCCTCATGCCATTCCCTTTTAAGCTGCTTCTAGTCAGTGATTCTCCATTGAGTGTAGCAATTCATAGTTCATGTTAGGCAGGTTGATTGCTTTGACATCCAGCTTTGACTCAACAGAGCTATCCCGGTAATCCAAGATGAGCAACTGGACACAGGCCGACCTGTAGCTTATTGTCCCAGGGCTACTTGGCTTTATGGTGGACTTACACTAAAAATAGAGGCACATAGAACTCTCCCATAATTTGTGTGCCTAATATTCTATGCTTATAAAATTATTTTTTTGTAAAGAGCATGACAATTTAATATTTATGAACATTTCGATGTAATTCCAAAACTCAGTATAAACAATGTACCTACACGTATTGGATTTTGGTGAAGCAGACATTAGTAATATGAAAAATTAAACTGGATTTTTAGAAAGTAAAACTGGCAAGTGTTACTCTATGCATGCTTGCTTTGGACTGAATGATCTTATACATTTAAAACCACTCCTTAACAGAAAGGCACTGAAACATTATGCTGCATTTTGTATTTAATATTAGAAATATTGCACAAGTTTTCCAATAATGGATTTATCATCTGATTTTCAGACATTATTTAAATAGGATTTGTTCTAAAATGACCAGTCTAATACAAGTTGTAGTATAGACGGTGCTAACTGACTGTAATATCTTTCACTCCCTTCCTATTGCTCATTGCACTTTTTATGTATGTATTTATTTTTAATTTTAATTTTTACAGGCCTTCCCTAATGGCAGAGTCAGCGTCTGTTCTTTTTTCAGTATATTATCATCTTTTACTGTCTTCCATAGTCTGGCTGCAGTTTCAGGATTACTGCTTTTGTAGGCCTGTTTACTGATTTTTACTTCTTGGGGAAAAAACCCTTAAGAGAGGTGGGATCCATAAAGTTCTGTGAGTTGTACTGAAAAGGCATTTCAGCAACTGTCCACTAAAATAACATTTCTGAAAACATAATAAAGGTTATATATTTTCAATGCGGTATTTAAAGGGCTTTCTCGTGTTTGGTGAAATCTGTTTATTTGAAATGCTTTCACAAAATGATTTTTTTGAAAAATAATGACAAAATCTCATATTTTCATGAAATTTGCTGCTATATGTTGACAACACTCTTAAGTTAAACTACTGAAACTTTGGCCACCAGAAAAAATACTCTCAAATTGTTCCAGCTGCAAGCATTTTGGTCATAAATGTTTAACACTCCATGGATGTCAGCTGATATTGAATGGTACTGTGTTTATTATACAGGCCCATCATGACAGGTGATTATTCCACAATCACTTCTACATCAGTCTTCATCACAAACCTAATCAGCAACATTCTCATATGTTATCGGGCTGACATTACCAAAAAAAGAAAGAAATAAGTTCCACGATTATGTCTTTGCTATTTCTTCACTTTACTTCAAATAAAACCTAACATGGTGGCAGTGCCAATTGTGTATTTATTGCTTTGTTTTGCTACATCTAAAGCCTCTAAATTCCAGGATTTATTTAAAGGTTATTTCATCCAACAAAATATTGCTTCTTGTGACTGGCAGCTATTTAGGGTGAAACAAAAAGGTAATAAAAATAACTGACAGCTCTCAGAGCTGTGCTGAGATGTAATTACTCGCAAGCAAGAATCACAGAACTTTTTCACACTTGCCTTCTGGCCATAAACGTGTTATTTTTTATGCCATCATTCTTTATAACCCACATGTGTCTGATCAGTGTAGGTGTTCTTTTATACAACATCCACTAAAACTGTATGTAGGTATATATATATATATATATATATATATATAGAGAGAGAGAGAGAGAGAGAGAGATATCTCAATAGGTCTTGTTTGTATACTGTATTCAAAATAAATTCACTTTTCTACTCCCTTCTACAATTGTTTTTAGCAGATGAATGGAAAACAGTTTTCCACAATGCAGGAAGGATAAATAAAAAAGCTCTTTTCAATGGCCAGAGAAATTATGTGACTTTTTTTTATATAATGCAACTTTTCACTAGTTCTTTTACATACTGAGATGAGTAAAGTGTAAACTGTTACAGAGCACAGAGTTGAAATCTTCTGCTGTAAATTATTTTTATTTATTTTACAGTTTGTTTACCAGGATAGTCCATTGGGTTTGGAAAAGCCCATTTTTCAATGGAGTCCCGGGGAGAAAAACTCTGTAAGAACATTAAAAAAATTTAGGCAATCTAAAAAAATTAGTAATACAGTATGCAGTTTACAGAAGAATAAGGTAAAAATTAACATGTCAATAAGTATATACAAAAATCATAGTTAAAACAGTAAAATCTAGATGTAGAGGCGAAGGAGGTTCACATAGATATCATATTGGTGTTCTAGTGGAGAAAAGAAGGGATAGATAGAGGTTAACTATGAATTAAAGAAGCGGGTATAGTAAGAAGTAGTAGTTAAGAGGGGTGAAAAAGGGTGGAAAAAAAGGGGTAAGGGAAGAGGTAATATAATAAGAAAAAGGAGATAAAAACTGGAGGAAGAGTCAGAAACAGGGTATAGTGTAGATAATAGTTATGTAGGGTGAGAGCAAAAACATTCCCAGAGGGATGAAAGATAGGAATGAAGTAAGGTTTTAAAGGTAGTGCGGTTATTGTTGATGCAGATGAGAGGTGGCAAGGAGTTCCAAAGCTGTGCAGGGAAAAGGTTAGAAGTTGTTTGCCCGGTGAACGAGCAGGCTTGTGTAGTTCAATCAAATTATTGGTTTTCAGGAGTCTGTTGGGTAGATGCCTATTAAGAGACGAGGCAAGAGAGGACAGAGAGATGGATGAAAGATGAGATTGTGGGCATGAGTGAATTGGATGTAAATAAAATAATTGAAGAGTTCTAGCCAGTTTAGTTTGTGAAGGGCATTACAGTGGTGGGTGGAGGATTTGTAACCAGTGGCAACCTGGAGATTTTATTGCAACAGGAAGACAGTTTGGTCTTTAGTGAAGAATATAGGTTAGTGAGAAGAGAGGCACCATATAGGAGAGAAGGAATGAAGTATGTAGTAGAGAGAAGAAACTTCATAGAGGGAGTGAGGTAGCGGTAATAGCAGTAGAGCATTCCAAGTTTCTAGTGGATTTTTTTGATATTTGTTTGTACATGGATGTCAAACTTAAAAGTGTTAGTTGATGAAGACACCTAAGAGTTTAGTTTGGGATACTATCTTGAGAGAGGTATTGCTTTGGAGACCATCGATGTCTGTGCAGTAACTGAAACCTGGTTCAGGGCTCCTGAGAGCACTCCAGCGCTACCAGGCTATACCTCATATCATGCGTTTCGGCCACAAGTTCCAGGCCGAACCACAAAGGGAGGGGGAGTGTCCATTTTCATAAAGGACACCTACACCTCTCGATTGGTGGCTACCCATGAAGCATCAGAAACCATACAAGTTTTACTCACCATAGGCAAAACTGCCATACAACTGGTCGCATGTTATAGAACACCCTCCCAATCCCAGGAATCCCATCAAGCATTCCTGAAAACACTGGAGGATATGAATGTCACACCAAACACCATCATATTGGGTGACTTCAACTACCCCAACATAGACTGGGCCCACTATTCTAGCCCTAACACCCTAGCCCAAAGATTCCTGGAATTCATTAACTCAAATGCTATGGAGCAACTGGTCACTTCTCCTACGAGGAGAGATAATATACTTGACCTGATTATCACAAACATGGGGCCCAAATGCTCCGCACTGGATATAAACCCCTCACTAGTAAGATCTGATCATAAGCTGATCACGTTGGATGTACATATCCCACCCCCACCCCCAGAACAAAAGACTACAGTGAAAAACTTTTCAAAAGCTGACTTTGTGCTCCTTAAGTCAGAAATGATATCCTTTAAGCCTACTGGGTTAATGGAAACCACATCCCAAAATGCTGAATCCTTCACAAAAGCCTTCTACGGACATCTCCAAGAATGCATGGATCAAGCAATCCCAACTAAAACCAAGACCCTCTCCACAAAGGGAAAACGCCCAGTTTGGTGGACCCTGGCTATAAACAAACTGTACAACAAAAGAAGGAAGCTACTGCAGGACAAAGCCAAATCCCACAAAGGAAAGGCTTCCCTGATCAGCACAAGTAAAAAACTATGTTCTCTCATAAAAACATCTAAAGCAAACTTTGAGAAAAAGATTGCCAAGGATACCAAAGACAATCACAAGGCCTTCTTCAATTATGTCAGAACCTTGGGAGGAAATTCTCAGATATGCTCTGAGTTAGTACACAACGACAAAAAATTCACTGACCCTACCGACATTGCCAATATTCTGGCAGATAGGTTCAGTGCAAATTTCTCCCCTCCCTCACCCCTAAAGATGAAGTAATTATCCCTGCTGAATGTAACCTACCTGTCATCACAGACATACAGGTGAAATCAGCACTCAACAAAGCAAAAAACACAGCATCTATGGGACCCGATGGTATCCCCGGTTGCGTGTTACGTGAACTTCAAGATGAACTAAACCCGCACCTAAGAACGCTATTCAGTCTTAGCCTCACTACAGGATATGTACCTGAACACTGGCGCACAGCAACAGTGGTCCCACTCCACAAAGGGGGAAATTCTACTGACCCTGGTAACTACCGCCCCATATGTCTGACCAGCCTGGTCTGTAAGGCTATGGAAAGAATCATCATGGAACTCATAAATGGCGACATTGGGGATCTGCAGACCCTTGATCCCACCCAGTTCGGTTTTGTAAAAGGCAGATCCTGCCTCTTAAACTTGGTTGACTTCTTCGAGACAGTCACTAGTGCCATAGACGAGGGCAAGGCTGTCCACACTGCCTACTTGGACTTGGCTAAAGCCTTTGACACGATACCACACTCTGGCATCATAGACAAGCTCAGCAGCCTAAATGTAAATCCATATGTCACAAGATGGGTAGCAAACTGGCTAAAAAACAGAACCCATAAGGTCAAAATTGCTGGAGCCATGTCAGACTCAAAACCAGTCACGAGTGGTGTCCCACAGGGCTCAGTCTTGGAACCACTCTTATTCGGCATTTACTTCTCAGATGTGAAAGCAAATATGGGAGGATTATGGCTGACAAAGTTTGCAGATGACTGCAAACTGGGTGCCATAGTTGATTCACCTGCTGACACACACATCCTACAGAAAGGTCTCACTGAAACGGACAACTGGTGCCGGAATCATGGCCTCAAACTTAACGCCAAAAATGTATAGTCATCCCTTTGGGAAAAACAAAGTACCCACAAATTATCACGTAGACAATAACCCACTGAATACGGAAGAAGTAATCAGAGACCTGGGGACTCAAGTCGATAGTGACCTCTCCTTTGACAACCATGTTGCCAAAGTGGTCAGAAAGACATTCTACCTTGCCCATCTCATCATGAAGGGATTCTCATCCAGATCAAAGGAGGTCATTGTACCTCTATATTCCTCCCTTGTCAGGCCCATGATTGAATATAATGCTCCATTTGGGATGTATCTCACCCGGCACATGCAACAACTGGAAAGACCCCAGAAGTACCTCACCAAGAGGATCATAGGTCTCAAACATGTGCCTTATCCAGCTAGATTAAAGAAACTCCAGCTCTATTCAGTAGCATACCGCCTGCTCAGAGGTGATTTGTGCCTAACATATAGGGCCATGTCCAACCAAGAACTGATGGACATGCTCCATCTCAAAAAATCCAAATCCACCAGAACCACGCGAACTAAAGATTTCAACCTCTGCACAAATATGAATAGGACATGCTGGAGGGATAGATTCATAACACAGAGGTTACCCATACTCTGGAACAAAATCCCAGTTCATGTGAGACAGAGCCCTTCATTGGCACTGTTCAAGAAAAATCTCGATGCATGGATGGGAGATCGCAAGTTTACCCCGGGAGTCACCTCAGTGTCACTACTAGACAGAGGTATAGTTTACTAAATAATGGGGCCCCACATGTGTCACTACTAGAGAGGCGCAACTATATAATACGGGGTGGCGAAAGCCACATCACTGTTGGCTAGGCTTATAAATGCCCCCGGGCAGATAGCCTAGTACACTACTATGAAACTATGATAATAATAAAGGAATTCTTGTCAATAATGACCTTTTTAGAGGCGGTGAATGTCATAAGTTTAGTTTTCATGTGTTGAGTGATAAATGATTCTCTTACATCCAGCTCTCTGTGTAAGAAAAGGCCTCTTGGGTTAGCTTTAAGAGAGACAGAGGAGATGGATGTGGCAGAACGGATGATTGTCGAGTCATCTGCGTATTGGATGAGATTAGCCTTGGGGATTGATAGCTGGAAGTCATTTATAAAGATGTTGAACAGTAGAGGACCTAATATGGAACCTGGGGTACTCCTGTATGAGTGGTAAGAAAGGAGGAAGTGTTTTGTTTACATTTGACAACTTGTTGTCTGTTGGAGAGGTAACTAGTGAACCTGTCGGACGAAGGGATGGACAGATTAAGATTGGAGAGTTTGGATAGAAGTAGGTTATGAGAGATAGTGTCAAATGCCTTGGCTAGGTCCAGAATAAGGGTAGATACTAGATAGCCATAATCACAAGCCTTACTGATGGCTTTGAGGATAGAGAAGAGAGTGGTGGTAGTAATATGGCCAGGTCTGAACCCATGTTGTTTGGGGGTGAGCAGGTGTTTATCTATGAGGTAGGGTAAAAGTTGAAGGTGAATGCATTTTTCTAGTATTTTGGAGATGGGGGATAAGATGGCAATAGGAAGAAAATTGGGAATGTTGCTATTGTTCCCTCCTTTATGGAGTGGTATGATAAAGGCCTTTTTCCAGAGTTGAGGAACATAGCTTTCTTGGATCGACCAGTTTATAAGAATAGAAATTGGGAAAGTGATGGCTTCGGCAGCTGTTTTTAGAATGTAGGAAGGAAAGTCATCAGGGGCATTCTAGCAAGGTTCCAAGTTCATAAGCATTTTTTTATGGTGGATGTAGAGATGGGTCTGATGGAGAAGGGAGGGGGAAGATAGGTGGTTGCACTGGAGGAGTGGATGGGTGAGGGAAATGAAGTATTGTTGGTGAAGAATGTTGTTAGTTTGGCTACGGTGTCAATAAAGAAGGAATTGATTTGGGTGGCTAATGTCAAGTCAGAGGCATTTGGAACAGGGCAAGGATTGTCTTTTTTACCAGGGTTGAGGAGGGTGGTGATACCATTCCAGAACTTTTTGGGATTTGTCTTGTGGTTATTTTGGAGTATAGAGAAATAGGATTTGTGGTTGGATATGATAAGTCTTTTGACTTTGTTATGAAGTACATTAAATTAATTTAGGGAGGTGGGAATTTTATGTTTCTGGTAGTATTTCCAGGCTTTGTCTCATAGACACATCATTGTTGTGCTTTCCTTGGTTAACCATGGGGCAGTATTACTCTTTATCCTTTTAGTTTTGGAGAGATCAAAAGTATTTAATGGGTTTAAGAATATTGTATTAAAGTGGGTGACAGCATTGTCTAAGGAGAGGGATTTTAGAGGGTTCCAGTTTATGTTCTTTAGAGAGTAGGAGAACATTTCAGGGTTAAAGTTTTTTAGGTAGTGTGTAGTTATGTAAGTGTGGGTTAGTTGTAAGGGGGAAGTAAGGAGATGAGCAAAAGAGGGCCAGTGATCTCTAAGGGAATCAGGTACGGTGCCGCTGTCAGAGATATATTGAGGGTGAGAAACTAGAATCCAATCAAGGGTGCTACCGAATGAATAGTCCTTGCATAGTCTTGTAATAGAGTTGATTAGCTGTGAGAAGTTATAAAGGTTGAGGGTTAGGGATCTTTTGGGAGATTGAATGGAGGTCCAGTTAATATTAACGTCACCAAGGATGATGGTCTCATAGATAATGTTAGAGGAGAACCTGCAGAGAATATCTTCAAGCATGGGAATATTGTCTTCAGGAGCTATATAGAGAGCAGCTAGGCATATGTGTTTGTGTTTGTTCACTTGAAGTAGGGCCAGGGTTAGTTTAGGACTGGCGAATTGGGGTATGGGTTTGGAATAAAGGGTAACAGAAAGGGAAGAAGAGTGGAGGAGTGCTACTCTACCACCTTTCTTATTGGTGCTATCTTTCCTTTGGAGTTGGGAGGGGTAATTTCAGAGTCTTTGATATGGGGTTTTAGCCAGGTTTCAAAGACAGACAGTATGTCAGGTTGATTATGGAGGAACCAGGCATGGCAGTTAGGGATTTTGTTACATAAACTTTGAGCATTAATTATAGTGAAGAGACAGTATGTCAGGTTGATTATGGAGGAACGAGGCATGGCAGTTAGGGATTTTGTTACATAAACTTTGAGCATTAATTATAGTGAAGAGACAGTATGTCAGGTTGATTATGGAGGAACCAGGCATGGCAGTTAGGGATTTTGTTACATAAACTTTGAGCATTAATTATAGTGAAGAGACAGTATGTCAGGTTGATTATGGAGGAACCAGGCATGGCAGTTAAGGATTTTGTTACATAAACTTTGAGCATTAATTATAGTGAAGAGACAGTATGTCAGGTTGAGCATTAATTATAGTGAAGAGAAGTAGCTTTCTGGTTGTGGGTTGGATGAGTGGGGGTGTGTTTGAGTTAAGAGGAGTGGAGGGGCCAGGATTAGGGTGGATGTCCCCAGAGAAAAGGATGGTTATGAGTTGAGAAACATGGGAGAAGAGATATTTGGAGTGTTTTGCATTTGGTTTTAGAGTTGGGTAGTTAGTAAGAGTAGGACTGTATGGCATTGGTGGCATTGGAGAATAGTAATTATGGATGGATAAAAGTTTGTAGGGAAAAAGAGAAAGTTGTTGAAGAGGATGATGTAGGGACATATGATGGATGTGGTGTGCCTGTTATTTATGGGGAATGGGTGGGTTGTATAAAAGGAGGGAAGAGTGGTTACTATTTGGTGGACTTGTGAAAAAGGTAATGTAGTATAAGGAGATGGGAAGAATTAGTAAGTTTATATAGGACATAGATTTTATGGCCATAGCTGACAAATTTTAAGCTATGGATGATTATGCAGTAGGGTGGAGAAAGGAATGGGATGGCTTATATGTAGGTGGTGGCTAAGGGGAGGAGTGGATCTTGGGATTGGGTAGAAAGGGGGGTGGAACTATGTGATGTAAATGTGTGTGGAGAGATATAATTGGTTAGCTTGGATGTGGGAGTGGCTTAGTGACTATAAATGCAGAGACAGTGGGGGCGGGTGGATTTTGGGGGCAGTGTAGGGGAGCAGAGTGAACTCGTAGGGTGAACGGAGTGGGTAGAGCCAAGAGTTCCAGGAACCAATCAGTCAGGAAACTAGGAAACTACTTTGCAGGTCAGTTAGACTGTGAATGGCAGAAAAGCCATGATCAAGGGGAGAAGTAATGTTTGTTTTGCAAAGGAAAAACTATGGTCCCGTACTGTTAAGGGAGGTTGTACTGTAAATGTACGGGAGAAGGGTGTAGTTCTACTTGTTCTAATATGTGAGATCGCAAGTTGTGATTTAGCTGTGCACATTAACTAGACCTTGTGTACTACTGCCATCTAGTGGTTTATTATTGGAATGCTAATTAAATTAACCAAACAAGCTTTAACTGAGAGAGAAAGACGGAAGGGGGGGGTAGAGACATCCTTGGAGTAGGACTGTGAGTGTGCTAGCACTACTAAAGCAAAAACCACATAAATTAAAAAGCAAAAATTGTAAACTGACACCTACACTGTGAAGCTATAGGAAGGCATGTCTTTGTTGTCCATTGAATAGGATTCCAAGTAGTGATTGTGGATAAAGTATCCCAGATTTGGATAGGATACAGATGGGAAGGACAGCCTGAATATCAGTGCTGTGCTTTCAAGCTGTAAAAGAACCAAAATATGACAACAAATTATAACTAAGTAATCAGGGTAAAGGGAAGAAGGACAGAAAGCAGGAAGGTCAGAGTGGGGGCTGAGGAGTTGAGTATGGATAGAGACTAACGAGGGGCGCCTCTAGAAAGTGAGGATGAGGACAATAGCTGAAGTGAAGATGAAAGAAAAGCTGGAAATGAACAGGAGAGCCAGAGGTTAAAACTGCAGTAGTACAGAATATCAGGAATGAAAAACTACATTACGCTTGTTCACCTAAGCATACACAGAATTAAACCATACATTTGCCCGATTTAACAGGGGGAACAAAGAACAGCAGAAAGGAAATAACAGTCAAAGTTTTTCAAATGTGTAGCATGTCTGTAAGAAAAACATATGCAGATGTCAGCAGTTTTTCATAAATATCGACAAAGTTAAAATACAGACTCCAGATAAGGACATTTCCTTAGATATTACTTAATCACTTACACACGCCGCATACCAGTGGGAATACCATGAACATAACTGTCTGCTCATGCTGAAGAGCTTAAAATCAAAATGACTACAAATATAACAATATAATGAGTTCCAAACAGACAGTGTAGCTGAAATCATCTCATTGTAGATCTAATCAAACATTCCTTAATGTTACTTAAACTTGTCTTTGGGATCTGAAAAATGCTAGGAACCTGAACAAGAAACTTCACTCCTTACAAGCCCTTATCAGTCTGGAGGACACCGACATCTGTATGACTGAGACATGGTTTAAAATAGCATAAAGCACTCCAGCTATGCAGGGCTATAATGCCATCCACATGTTTAGACAAGCTAGTATGCAAGAAGGAAACAAATGTGGAAGCACCTCAGTCTATATTGAGAAGAGACTCACATCATGGCCAGTAAAACAGTATAATGCCACAGAACTTCTTCAAATACCCATTAGAAAGGTCCCATACCATATATTAGCTAACTATAGAACTCCCTCAATGACACAAGAAAGCCACAGTGCCTTACTAGAGGAACTAAAATCATTCAGTATTAAAACCAAAATTGTTTTCCTGGGTGATCTATGCTATCCAACTATAGACTGGGAAACCTACACCACTACTATAGCACAAACACAGAAATTCTTGGACTTTGTCAATACAAATGTCCTGAAACAATTAGTCATAGTATCCACTAGGGTGAATAACAACTTGGATTTTGTCCTTAGTAATATGGGAGCATCTTGCACCATCCCTTGTGTATATTCATCACTTGTTAGGTCTGACCTTAATGCTGTCTCCTTCAAAATGACATTGAAACTAGAGATCCCTTCTACCTTTATATTTAGTAATTTCTTTGAGAAAAAATACCTACTCGTAAGTGATACAGTGGCTAGCTGCAAATCTCCACTAAACCCAGTTAACTCTACTGAAAACACAGAAATGTACACCACCACACAATACCAGCATCTAAATAGCTACACAAATGTAGCTCTACCTTGTACAAGTACAGGGGAAACCCCAGAAACAAACCCACATGTGGAAGCATAGAATCAACAAGCTTTAAAATAAACAGAAAATAATTTTGATCAAAGTAAGAAGAGTAAATCCCAAAATGTTAGAGCCCTTGTCAACATACCTCGCAACCTCTTAGAGCAAGAAATCTGTACAAAGCCATAAATAAAAGTGGGACAAAGGCCCAAAAATAGGGATCATTTTTAAATATTGCTTTTACAAACAGAAAGTTGGTAGAATAACTATTGGTTTTGGATTAGCAAGAATTTTCTGAATGGTATGAAGTCTGAAACTCAAATGCATGTCATTATTTTCTAATTTCAATCTTTAATGATTTGCCACTAATTTGCCAGAAAAGCACAATTTTCTGAAAAATGGACCAAAAATATGAGACAAAAATCTGGGCATTCTGCAAAAATTTGTATAGTTGAGAGGTATGCAGTTGTCAATGAAATAAACAAACAACTTATGTGCTTAGTAAAATCCACCAAAACCAAGTTTGTGGCTAAAATATCTACCCAAGCAAAAGACAATCACAATGCATTTTTAGTTATGTTCATAATCTCAAAAGAATAATGCAGCAAAGAGTACACTGAAGCTAAAGATAGAGTGAAACTACTGGCCAATGAATTTAGCTCTAACTTTATCCTCTTGCCTCTCTGTCTTCCACTCAAGATACCATGAAAGTAGGTCACCTCCAGTTTCATACAAAATCAAGTCCTAAAAGTGCAACCAAAGCTGTAATAGTACGATATCTCTGGGTCCTGACAATATCCCTGGATGCATCTTAAATAGCATGAAGCTAACAACAATGTTCAAACTCAACCTCCATATAAGTTTTGTACAAGCAAATGGAAAACAGCTACAGTCGTTCCCCTGCATAAGAGGGGAATCTTCCACAGATCTATTGCCATGGAAAGATATCATGGAGCTACTCAATCAGGATATAGGGAAGCTCCAAACCTGGACCTGTTTCAACTTGGATTTTTCAAGGGCAGGTCATGATTTCTCAACCTCGTGGATGTTTTTGAAAAGGCCACCAAGGCACTGAATAAAGACAAAACAGTACACTCCACATACCTCCACCTGGCCAAAGCTTTTGACACAATACTCCACTCAGGCATAGACGAAAAGTTAAATAAACTGGGAATAAACCCTTATGTCACCTGCTGGAATACCAAACTGGCTCACAAATAGGATTCAGGAAATCAAAATGTGGGAAGTTACCTCCATAAAGAGACCGCTCACCAGTGGAGTCCCTCAAGGTTCTGTGCTGGGCCTCTTCTGTTTGGCATCTACTTTTCTGAAGTAAAAGTTAATACCAAAGGGCTCTGGCTAAGTTTGGAAATATACCTCTCAACTTCTCAATGCAAAAGATCTGGACAAAGCCTAAAATAATGTGAGGCAAAGGCCCAAAATAAGGACAGCTATTAAATATTGCTCTTATAAACTTAGAAAGTTGCTAGAGTAGTAGGATTTGTGTTAGTACTCATTTCCTGAAGGATATGAAGTCTGAAACTCAAATGCATGTTGCTATTTAGTGGCATCACTCCTCATTGATTTGCTAGAAAACCACAAATTTTATAAGGAACAGACCAACAGTATGAGGTGAAAGTCTGATTATTCTGTGAAAATCTGGACAGTTGACAGGTATAACAAATGAAGGCAGAGCAGTTGACTCACTGAACGAAGTTCAGCAAGTCAACTGCTCTGCCTTCGTTTGTTTTACTAGTTTATTGGCTTCTGTCTTTAGTTGACAGCTATATCTGTAGATGGCTGCATGTTAGGAGTTGTCATTGAATCTCCAGATGAATTAGCCATCTTGCAAGCAGGTTTGTCCCATATAAATAGCTTGTGTAAAAATCGTTGAAACTAAATGACAAAAAATGCATTATTGCATCCTTTGGGAAGTCATCTACACCAGGGAGCTACCACATTTATAATACAGCCCTAAGAGTTGACCCAGTTGTTCAGGATTTGTGAACTTATATGGACACTGACCGAACTTTTGACCAACAAGTGCCCATTGTTGTAAGAAAATCCTTCTATACTGTATAGCTTATAAACAAAGGAATTGTGTGAAGTCCCCCTCTACTCAACCCTTATTAGGTCAGCCATTGAGTATAATGCTTTGCCATGTATCTGTTCATACACATGCAACAACTGGAACACCTGCAAAGAAACCTTATTAAAAGGATACATGACCTAAACAGCATGCCCCACATGGATGGATTCAAAGCCCTGTCACTATACTCGGTATCCTACAGACTGCTAAGAGGTGACCTGTGTCTAACATATAAAGCATCCTCTGACCCAGTACTGATGGATTTACTGCACATCAGCAAGTCAAATGGCATCAGAAATACTTACTCTAGGGATCTAAACCTCTTCTGCTACAGCAATAAAATGGTTTGCAGGAGAAGGTACATCTTGCATAGGATATTGCTGTCTTATGTGAATGAAGCAAAGTTCCTCCCTGACCACATTCAAGTGCATTTTGGATATATAGATGGGAAACAGAAGATTTACCCCATGACAGTCCCCCTGTGCTACTAATATACAGCGGCAGCTCCTAAATGCTTTATCCCATGCATGAGTCCCCTCAAAATATCTATGCCATGATCCCATTTATTCTCATTAGCAATGATATATAATTATCAACCATGGGATGGGCAAGGTCAATCTCTAAGCAAATGGCATAGTCTAATTTGAGCTCAAAAAGAGTAACTGAATGGGTTTAAAAAGGCTTGCATGGGCAGCTAGCCTAGTACTTAACTATGAACCAATGAATCTATGAACTTATCAACATATACCAAGTAGCTTCTGCAAAAAATTTGACGCTGTTTATTGATGCACCTCTTATGAAAGCAGTTGAAACTATCTCCCTCAGTGCACCCATAGTGAACCTCAGCAATACATAATAAAACATAAGCGGTGGTACTTGACTAAAACCTACATGCAGTACATAATACATGCATGTCCTATTTATGTCACGAGAAGATTTCATTATCTTGATCAGCTAATCCTGATGCTATTTGTTTTGCAGATATGAGTAGGGTCTATGAGATTCAGATCTAACATTGCCTTGTATGTCAGGCATAGATTGCCCCTCAGTAGTTTGTAGGAGACTAAATACAAGGAAAGGGCTTTGAGGTGATCCACAGAGGACATGTTGTTTATGCCCTATGTCCTTTTGTTGGGAATCTCCATGTACATTCCCATTTATTGTATGTGCCTGGTGAGGTACATACTAAAAGAAACATTGTACTCAATGACTGGACTGGTCATCAGACCAGTCATTGAGTACAACGACTGGTCATCAGACGAGTCATTGTACTCAATGACTGGACTGATGAGGGCCAAATATAGTCAAACGATAACTTATTTGGAACTACATAGTATACTCATACTTGTAAGTTGCACACAATAGAATGATTTCCTTAACTCATGATGGTTGAAGGTCACGTTACTGTCTACATGCATCACTAAATCTCTAACTACTGGCTCTATTCTTTGGGGTCTGTTAACAAAAGTTTCATAGGTTAGTACTAGGCTAACTGTCCATCTGGGCCATTTTAAGTCTAGCCAATTATGCTGTTTAAGAATCCAGTCCTGGACGTTATGTCTAAAGGGTAAACACCTTAACCATTATACCAGTCCCCAACTCAAATGAGGTGGTTTCCAGGGGTAGCCAACTTCCTGAAGGATACCATTATGCATATGCTGGCATTTAGTTTTATACCGTGGCTTTGAAACCAATTATTTGTGCAAGTCATCCCATATATTACTGTCTTATCAGGATTCTATGACTGTACCTAGTTTGCAAACATCTGCAAACTGGGTCAGCCAGAGGCCCTTAGTGATAGCCTTGACTTCAGAGAAGTAGATGCCAAAAAGGAGCAGATCCAGCACTGAGCCCTGAGGGAGTCCACTATTGCTTGAACTCTTTCTGAAGGTGGACTCTCCTAGCCTAAGTTATTTGACAACCACCTGCCTATCCAGCAGGTAACATAAGGGTTTATACCCAGTTCTGTGAGATTATCTGCAATGCTCCAGTGGGGTATTGCAATACTTCTCGACCAGGTTAAGGTAGGCAATATGCAATGTTTTGTCCTTGCCCATTGCTTTGATGACCTTCTAGAAGTCCACCATGTTGATTAGGTATGATCTGTCCTTGATAAAATAAACCTGTTGGATACATTGTCTGACGAGTTCCGATGTCACTGTTAATCATTTCCATCGTAATTCTTTCCATGGCTTTGCATGAGAATAGTCAGACTTGTGAGTCTGTAGTTATTGGGTCTGTAGATGGCATGCCCTCACGTAGAGAGATGACTGCTGTAGTTCTCCCATCATGTGGCATGACGCGCTTCTGGAGACTATGGTTAAACAGTGACTCTAGTGGCCCAAATAGAACATTTAATGCTATTTATTCTTGGGCTTGGAGAGTGCATCGAGGACTTGCTCCCTAGTGATAGATGGGGGGCTAGTTATGTTTGGCAGTATTTTCTGTGGGGTGGCTAAGGGGAGAAAAGACAAACTGGAGCTGAATTGGTTGGTCAGGAGATTTGTTATATCTTCTGACTCGGCATTGGTGGCTCCATTTACAATTAGTTCTGTCCATGCTGCATACTGCCATTGAGGCTGTGAACATAGATAAATAAAGCCTTATGTTTACCCTTGACCTAGACTGCAATTTTTACTTCAAATCTTGCATTAGTAGACTTGATTTGACTCTCATTTTATTGTTTGGATTGATGAGAGTGTTTTTAGCCTGCCGAGGACTGCACTTCCTAACTTTTTCCATGTCTTTATTCCCTTTTTTATATAGACTATTAATAGTGGAGTTCCTCCAGGGTGGCTTGTCTTTTGAGCTTGTTCTCTGCTTAATCCTAGTAGGCACAGTTGCTGTTGTACATCGATTACCATAATTGTACAGGATCTCAGTTAACAATTCAGCATAGGCAACAGTGTTCTCAGCGTTTGTGAGGGCTTGAAATTTTGCCAGGTTATCACTTAATAGTAAGAAGTCTTCCTTAGAATAGTTCCAAAACATACCAGGGTTAGCAGGTGTCCTGAGGTTTACTTTTATTTAAAAGGCGACAGGTTTATTGTTCGGCCTTACCTGAGATGACATTTGAATGGGGGCAGGGGGGGGGGGTTATGCAGCATTCTCCCCTGTTAGTGAGGACCAGATCCAAAATGTTTGTGCCCCTAGTGAGCATATTGTCTATTTGGTCCAGAGTGCTAATGTTGACCAGTCCAGGAATCTCTGGGCCTGCAAATTTGAGGTTGTGTACTATTCCCAGTTTATATTGCAGTAGTTAAACTCACCCACAAATACAGTATTTGGTTGAACGGTATGAGTCTCCAGTAAGTTTAAGTGTGTGTGAAGGGTTTTCTGGGTTACAGAGTAGGACCTATAACTTGCAAGGATATGGACTTTGCCTGTGGAAATTTGGATGTGGAGAAGCTCAGGCAGGTCATCCTGTTTGACCAGCTTTGAGATATATTTGTTTATTATTTAAATTAAGACACCTCCCCCTTTAATCCCTGTACATGTAGGAGCTGTTCTAAATGAGTGGAAGACATTAAACTCCTACACTGTCAGGGTGCTCTCCATGGCTATAAACTATGTCTCAGCAAGTGAACAAATCTCTGCATTTTCTAGGGTGAGGAGACCTTGGAGTGGGTGAAGTTTCTTATTTAGACTCTTGGCACTGAGCAGTAACACATTTAGGTTTTCTAAGGTCGTTATGCTATGTCAGAAAGTTTGTCAGTTTGGCATTGCCTAAAAAAGTCACAATGGGGAGGACAATTTTTTTAGCTAATATTTAAAAGCCTAGATGGGACAGGTGCAGACCACCCCTGAAATATCCTTCCACTCTGGCAAATTTTGCACCCCCTTGGAGTGATACCAAAAACTAAGCCAATTATTGAAGTCAGTAATTTCTTTTTCAAATTGTGACATCAGCTTTGGAGAGGGTAGTGCTCAGTGTTAGACTTGTAAAAGCCTGGAACATATGTTCCAAGTGCTCCATATCATCACTCTCTTCATATTGTCCAGAGAGGTAGATTTCAGGTAATTTACACCATCATGGACTATGACCGAATCTTACTGCTACCTGCAATCCAGTGACCTGAGTGCATGCATGATTTGGTAGATCAAGACTCATAACAGGCAACAGACCATTACTTTCTCCTTACTCAGCCTGATACATGTGTGTGTTTCTCACAATGGAGTCTCCAATGTTCATGATATTGCAAAGTGCAGTGGCTTGCCTTATAGGTTAGAAGCTGAGGCTCCTTGAGATGTGGCTGTGGAGGGTTTGTTTTTTGATAGAGTGCATTTGGGGCTGCTGAGTATATTTTTTTTAGGTTCCTAATATTTTTTTTATTAAATTATTATCCATTTTTTTTGCACTTGTGACCAAATCATGATAACCTTGACTTCTGTTGTGATGTCTGTGTTTCTTCTTCTGTCCCACTGTGTGCATCCTACTACTTGTCTTAGCACCTCAGTCTTCCTCAACTGCTCTACTTTCTTTACCCAGGGTGTCTGCCATAAACAAACACTGGCCACACCACTGTTTTTTACTTTTCCACTTTTACTTCTGAGACTTTATACTAGCTTGCAACACCTATTAATCTACCTTTGACCTCTACAGTCAGATGTCCAAGATACTTATTGTTAACCTCTTCTGCTACCTTCCCTTCTATCTCCCTTTTCAGATTCTTCCAATGTACCCCATTTGTTGACATGGCCAGTGTCTTGTTTGCACTCAGTTCCATCAGCTTTACATTCTAGTCTCCCAAACATTTGTTGAACTTTCTGTCCACAGTCTGTTTGAAATGCCACATCTTCTGCATACAAATGCTGTGTTGATCTGTCCTTCAGAACTGTTTGCCGATATAGTGCATTACTAGTTTGAACATGCATGGGCTCATAGCTGAACTCCGATACAGATCCACTTCCATTCGGAAGCCCTCTGAGAGTCCAAAGATTGTTCATACACATATCACTGGTTTCTTGTACATAGCATGTGCTAACTCTACTACTGCTTGTGGAACTTTGAACTATCATAGGACTGTCAGAAATCAACTTTCTTGAGACCTTGTTCTATGCTTCCTATATTGTTAGGAAAGTCTAGTTGGGCTCTTTTTTTATGTCCAGCATCGTCGTCTTCTTCACTGTCTTTTTAATTGCAAACATCAGGTTGTTTGCACATCATCATTATCATAATTCAAAATGCTTTTATCTTACTTTATATATTCTGCCTATTGGTTACTCAACATTTCCAGCACTTCTATGCAGTGTGGCAGGAACTTGATGGCTCTGTACTGCCAGCAGTTATGACTATCCCCTTTATTGCTCTATACTGGAACTAAAAGGCCTCTTCTCCAGTCATCTGGAATATGTGTATCTCCCCCTCTCTGTCTTGTCATACTATATGAGTATCTTCATTAGCTATTTGTCCCCTAATGCACCTCAAATCATAATCATCTCTACTGTGACTACATATTAGCCTGCCACCTTCACCAACTTAATTTTCTTAGTACACTTTGTGCTTTTACAGTGAGTTCAACTTCCTCTTTCACAGTAGGCTCATATATGGCAGTAGAGCTTCTGCACTGCTCTTCAAGTGAAGAAATATAGTATTATAATTCATCATCACACTTTCTCTACCTACTCAGTGCCATCTTGAATCCCTCATTGAATTCTGCCTCCACAAGTGATTGCAGTAGGTCCTGCTCCAGAAAATTTCTGCCACCTTCCATTGTAGAAGAGTCTAGCACCTTTTCTCTTTCAGTCCTCAGTCACCTCTATGACGGACAATGGTCTGCTAAAAATGCATTACATCAGAGCCTCTATCCTGACCCCAGAAGGCAGCCTAATTGGTCTCCTATTTGTTATCCCCCATTAGGAAAGCCAGGTCTCATTGCATTTCCTCTGCCTCTCTCATGGCCTCAGTCATATGTCTGCCTCTCTCATGGCCTCAGTCATATGTCTGCCTCTCTCATGGCCTCAGTCATATCTCGGCCTCTCTCATGGCCTCAGTCATATCTTGGCCTCTCTCATGGCCTCAGTCATATGTCTGCCTCTCTCATGGCCTCAGTCATATGTCTGCCTCTCTCATGGCCTCAGTCATATCTCGGCCTCTCTCATGGCCTCAGTCATATGTCTGCCTCTCTCATGGCCTCAGTCATATCTCGACCTCTCTCATGGCCTCAGTCATATGTCTGCCTCTCTCATGGCCTCAGTCATATGTCTGCCTCTCTCATGGCCTCAGTCATATCTCGGCCTCTCAGCATGGTATCCTGTCCTCCCCATTCCTTCATGGAGAGCATGGTACAGTATATATTCAGTATTTCTGCTTTTTAGCTGTATTCTACTACCTACTTCTTTTCCCTACTCAGACTGGCATGGACTGTCCATACTGTCTTCCTTTTGGTATAGAAGGCAATAGTTAAAAGTTAGACATTGCTGGAATACTTTAAGATTTAATGTTGTATATCCATGCATTTTCACTTGGGGTTACAAGAGTAGAAGTTTGCTCTAAAATACAAGTTTAATTGAACATCAGGTTTAGGAGAGAGGACATAGCTTTCCATGTCTTAAGAATAAGCATATTGTTTGGCTGTGGACTGAATACGCAGTCTGAATGGTGCTAGGAGTATGTCTGACTGCCCATTTGTTATTTATTTTTTTAGTAGAGTACACACTAAATTTAATTTCTAGAGGTTAGTCCATTTGTTATTTTTTATTAGAGAATGGGCAAGTTGTATATCAACACCCTGACTGGAGAATGAACGTTCTCCAGCAGGGTATTAATGTACAAGTAATGCCTGCTGAAGAATAAGTCCACCACTTCACAGCAGTGTATTAAGCTGCTGTGGAGCTCAGACAGAAAAAAATAACGTCTGCCATTATTTTACGCTCGCTAAGCAGCACTTTACCTGTTTAGAGCGTGCAAAATAAAAAGAAAAAATTAAAATATAAAAAGTGTTTCGGTGTGTTTATGTCTGTATGTGAGAGTGCATGTGTGTATGAGTAAGAGAGAGAGAGAAAGAGATTGTTTGAGGTATTATTTTACATTTGCTAATCAGAGCTTTTTCTGTTTAGTGAGTGTAAAAAAATTAACAAAACAGGAAAAAAATGTGTATGTGTGTGTGTGTGTGTGTTTATGTTGCTGTCTGCATGTGTAAGTGAATGTGTGCATGAAAGAAGAGAGAGAGTGTATGTCTTTCTATGTATGAGTGTGAGAGAGAGGGTGAGAGCAATTGAGCTTTCCCTGACAGTAGCATCAGTTAAGAGATTTCCATACCTCTTGAGCATACCTGTCAAAATCTTATCACAAGTAATCTGGTCAGACACACAAATAATGTGGGAAGAAAGGACAGAAAATAGGGATGGATTTTAAATATTTCTCTTAGAAAGTTGCTAAAATAAGAGGGTTTCTGTTAGCATGCATTTTCTGAAGCAGAGGTGTCTGTGTGAGAGAGCGAGGGAGCTGACTACTGGCAGCAGCTGAAGAAATCAAACAAGGAACAAAGGCTCCAAAATTGAAAAAAAATACGTTTTAATTATTATTATTATAAGATTACAAAGTTGCTTAAGTAAAGGATTTGCTTTAGCATGAATTTTCTGAAGGAAATAAAAGTCTAAAACTTAAATGTATGTCATCATTTGGTAACATCAGTTGCCAATGACTGCCAATAAACCAAACAATTTAGGAGTAAGGGACCAAAAAAATAAAGTAAATACCTGGTTATTTTTTTTAAAGTGTTATATTTTGGAAGTAAAGTGTTTCCACCAACACCATTAATATATACTACAGCTTGAAACATTAGGCGGAAGAATTATTTTACATAAAAATATAGCAAAAATATTAAAAAATATAGTAATAAAAATATAAGTAAGTAAAACACAACGATTTTACAAAGAGCCTATTCTCTAAGAGCAATAATGCCTGTGTCATTGGGCCTCACAACACCCTGGGCAGGCGTAAATTACACATTAATACATACTCTGTCGGACATTACTGCTTGCATAGAGTACACACTGTTTAATTTCTAGGGTGCAGATGCCACAAACACATTAATAACCTCTACCTAACGCAAAATTCATGCTGTTCTCCTTTACTGTCATACAAGCTCTCACCCGTTTCTTTGATATACAGCCCACTATATGGAGTATATGTATGAGTATTGTATATTCAACTGAGTCCAGTCCACCGACAGACTTTTTCAGTGAAAATTGTTGATTAAAAAAGTACTAACGAGCCATGAGACAAGTGGATGGCATGTTCCTTATACCTCTGTTAAGGGGAGATACAGTTTACAAATGACCACAAAACAATAACGTAATACAAACAACAAAAGAGCTACGGAAATTCAACTGGCAAAAGTTAATAAGAGAGCCAGTGTCTCACTGCTGGACATTCTCTTGGGTTATATGACTCAATCATGCTGCAGAATACATTTAATTCTCCTGTCAGAAAGTATCAAAACGGAAAATGAACACTGTTAAGAAATCTCACCATCATATCAAAGTATTTGAACCTGAACTAACTAAGCAGATTGTGTGTTAAACATAAATATAATAATGAATGAATCATAAATGACAGCAGACTTAAATATTTTGAAACTGCTTGCAAGTCAAATGACTGAGGGAAAAGAAGAACCATAACCTGCTACCATCCGTGGGTACCTAATATTATACAATGACAGGCCATTAGTAGGATGCTAATTGGTCAGCCCAACCAGTGTGCCTGTTGGAAATCCGAGCATAAACCAATGGAAAAGGTCTGGTCACTCTGACCTTCTTCCACTGGTATATACTTTAGCTTTTAAATTTTTTTAAACAAAAATAAATAAATAAAATAGAAATTCAGAGAGAGACAGGATAGAGAAAATACTAGAAAAGGCAGGTAAGTTATTCAAAACTAAAGAAATGCACCTGATTTTCCTTGTATCTCCTCTAGACTGTCTCTCTTCTACCTGTTTTAAAAAAGGGGAGCAATGGAGTCCTACCTTTAATCCATTGCTTCCTTTCCAAAGCACGGATCTACTGGGTAAACATGGGAATGCAAATCCCATACGCATGGGCAGTACACCAAAAAGCAACAGTATATGCAGCAGCAGTACACCAAAAACCAACAGTATATGCTGGGCAGTAGACCAAAAAGCAACAGTATATGCTGGGCAGTACACCAAAAACCAACAGTATATGCTGGGCAGTACACCAAAAACCAGCAGTATATGCTGGGCAGTACACCAAAAACCAACAGTATATGCTGGGCAGTACACCAAAAACCAACAGTATATGCTGAGCAGTACACCAAAAACCAACAGTATATGTTGGGCAGTACACCAAAAAGCAACAGTATATGCTGGGCAGTACACCAAAAACCAACAGTATATGCATGGGCAGTACACCAAAAACCAACAGTATATGCTGGGCAGTACACCAAAAAGCAACAGTATATGCTGGGCAGTACACCAAAAACCAACAGTATATGCATGGGCAGTACACCAAAAACCAACAGTATATGCTGGGCAGTACACCAAAAAGCAACAGTATATGCAGCAGTACACCAAAAACCAACAGTATATGCTGGGCAGTACACCAAAAACCAACAGTATATGCTGGGCAGTACACCAAAAAGCAACAGTATATGCTGGGCAGTACACCAAAAACCAACAGTATATGCTGGGCAGTACACCAAAAAGCAACAGTATATGCTGGGCATTACACCAAAAAGCAACAGTATATGCTGGGCAGTACACCAAAAAGCAACAGAATATGCATGGGCAGAACACCAAAAACCAACAGTATATGCTGGGCAGTACACCAAAAACCAACAGTATATTCTGGGCAGTACACCAAAAACCAACAGTATATGCTGGGCAGTACACCAAAAAGCAACAGTATATGCTGGGCAATACACCAAAAACCAACAGAATATGCAGCAGCAGTAGAGCACCACAAAGCCGCTATACAAAGACAATATTTAAGAAAAGTAAGTCATTGTTTTCTTAAGTAATATCATTGTATAATAGCATTAACCAACTCTGTGCTGTGGTATATTGAAGATTTACCTATGGTTGGCTTTATTTAATCACTCTGGCTTTGTCCTCATGATTAAACCACACTAACCCTGGACAAATATTCAATATACCACACTGATGTCATTGATTATTGCTATAGTAACCAACATCCTACATGACACATTAAGTAACTTTGGATTATGTTGTACCTGCATCTTTCATACAAGACTGTTTTAAAAGGGTATATGGCCAGAAATCTGAGTCTACTAATAGACCCACTTAATGCCAATAAGAACCAGTACATGAAAGTATGCATACAAAGACATGCACATGTTATTTTATGCATTTTGGTCATGTATTTTAGTTACTGGAAATGAGACTGAAACTCTTCCACAAGCATACACACCCATCCCATATGTATTCTGATGCAGAATAAAACAACAGAACTAGCTTATGTGAAGGTACAACTTTCTCATAGCCTCACTTTTAAAGTAACCAAATGTCATGTCCTGAGAGGAAACAATTCTTATTATATTCTCACACCAGAATAAATTTCAAACATTTCTATTCAAGAGTATTCCAGCAATTCTATCACAGTCTGGTCTGTTTATTAAAATAATATTGCCTTTTTAACAGCTTTTATATTACTACTCTACATTTTGAATTAAAATGTTTTCAGGTTCATCTTCTGCTTCAAGAAAGTTCCATTTGCTTACATTAAGACAGAAAATTATAGACAACTTTCCTAATTGCAAAAACATTTCCTCAAAAACATTCAGTGCATCACTATTGCTAGGGGCATGAATAACAGCGCTGAGCTAAAGTTACTCAGTTATAAATACCATGCAATGCAGAGCCCAGACCTTCAGATACAATTAGAGAATCATTGCTGTTTTACATGATATTTCAAAAAAATTATGTTTTAGACAGACAGGTTCAAGAAAGCCTCATCAATGTCATCTGCATCAATTAAACACTGATACTTATTTCATAAAAAAATATTCCTAAATCTGCTGTTTTCTATAATAATTAAGCATGCAAATCAGAATGTCCTCAAGCACTGTAATTTGGTAAGTAAACTTTAAAGTCTCTTAGATTAAAAAATAAATTTTTTCATAAACAATAAGCATATTTGTCTTAAAGAAATGTCAAAAGAACATATTGCAAAGCAAAATGGTTTAAATAACCTGATTAAATCTCCCAACTCAAATCCAACTGGGTAATACCCATTTACAGCGGAGACACTTGGAGAAAAGTTACATTGCATTATACTAAGTAAGTTCCAATTAACGCACAGTAGTTACACATTTATTCACATTTATACACAAACAGTAGTTACATTTATACATTATAAGATTTTACAGAGGTGGTAGTTACTAAAAAGAAAGTCACATGCAACTTAGTGTTGTTTTGTCATTTCAGCAAGACGTTGACATATTCTGTTTAAGGAGAGTATTTGGAAAGTATCATACTGTGAAAACAAATTCTTAACCTTGAGCATGTGCCGGACCAGGACTGGTTAAGATGTTGTTGAAGCAATGGTTTAAAACTATTCACTTTGTGAGAGCATTTTATTTGTGTGAGGATACTATTCCAGAGTTTAGCAATATATTGGAGTAGAACAAGTCTCCTGCAACATTATTAGCCTTACTTGTAAGTAATAAGAAGTTGTTACTTGTCCTACTTTTTGGACAGCAGGTCAGTAATGCATGGCATTTTTCTCGATGATGAATGAGAGTTTGTGTGCTATGAATGTGTTAGGTAATTGTATAGTTTATTTGTTTATTTATTTACATTTGTTTACTGGGAAATTCGGACTGGGCACAGGTCCTTTTTCAGTGGAGACCTGGGGAGAAAAGCTCCACAAGTAAGCATACATTGAGTTACAGTATTGATCCTGACAAGCAATAGTAACAGAGCAAAATATACATAGTAATAACATACCATTAAGGCAAAATATACATAGTAATAACATACCATTAAGGCAAAATATACATAGTAATAACATACCATTAAGGCAAAATATACATAGTAATAACATACCATTAAGGCAAAATATACATAGTAATAACATACCATTAAGGCAAAATATACATAGTAATAACATACCATTAAGGCAAAATATACATAGTAATAACATACCATTAAGGCAAAATATACATAGTAATAACGTACCATTAAGGCAAAATATACAGAGTAATAACATACCATTAAGGCAAAATATACGTAGTAATAACATACCATTAAGGCGAAATATACATAGTAATAACATACCATTAAGACAAAATATACATAGTCATAACATACCATTAAGGCAAAATATACATAGTAATAACATACCATTAAGACAAAAGATTCATAGTAATAACATACCATTAAGGCAAAAGATTCATAGTAATAACGTACCATTAAGGCAAAATATACAGAGTAATAACATACCATTAAGGCAAAATATACGTAGTAATAACATACCATTAAGGCAAAATATACATAGTAATAACATACCATTAAGACAAAATATACATAGTCATAACATACCATTAAGGCAAAATATACATAGTAATAACATACCATTAAGGCAAAAGATTCATAGTAATAACATACCATTAAGGCAAAATATACAGAGTAATAACATACCATTAAGGCAAAATATACGTAGTAATAACATACCATTAAGACAAAAGATTCATAGTAATAACATACCATTAAAACAGGAATAGATACTTTGGGGAAAACAGAGTAAATAGAACTTATTGTAGTAACATTGTAGAGGCAGTAGTATTAAGGTCTAATATGCCCAGTAACAGATAATCAAATGGGTATTATATTATTTGGGGTAGGAGTTTTTAGTCAGGATTGGGGAATGGGCAGAGCCAGTGTCATTTTAGATGAGACTTGAGTGCAGTCTTGAACTGACTGCTGGATGGCAAGGAGGTTACAGAGGGGGGGGGTTGTTCCAAAGTTTGGGTATGTCACAAGAGAATAAGGCGTCACCTGCGGAGTTTTTGCATTTGATGACCAGAAGATTTTTGCTGTTGGACTGTAGGGATCTAGAGGAGCGGTAAGTTTGGAGAAGGTTCGGAATTAATGGGATTTTATGAGGACGGTTTACTAGTTTGTGGGCAAAAAAGACTTGATTCAGATGAAGTTGTGGGAGTTTCAGCCAATCTAGTTCTCTTAGTGAGTGGCAGTGGTGGCTGTGGTAGAATGCCCCTGTTGCAAATTTTGCTTTATTATTATAGCAGGTTTCAAGACTGTCTAAGGTAAGTTAGTACAGGAGAGGCGTAGAGTAAGGTGGATATTAGTAGGGAGTTAGAAATAGAGGTTTTAGCTGCCTTGGTTAGGTATAGTTTGTTTCTATAAAATGCCCAAAGTTTTTTGTGTATTTTTATGGCAAGAGATATGTGGATCTGAGATTGTTGTCAATCTCCAAACCATGAAGTTTGGCGTGATCTGAAGGGGAGATGATGGTATTGTCTTTGGTAAGGATCCTGAAGTGGGTGGGAGTTTGGTTGGATTTGGATTGTTGTAAGATAAGGAGTTTGGTCTTGTTAGGATTGAGTAGAAGATGGATGTTGATACTGAAGAAAATTATTCTTGTGTGATATTTTGAAGTTCTGGTACAGTGGGGATACAACAGATGAGGGTGGAGTCATCTGCATCTTGTATGAGGAAAGCATACTTTGTGGAAGTATGTAGATTGTTGAACAGGAAAAATAGGGGGCCAAGGATGGAGTCTTGGGGGACACAGAGAGTAATGGGGAGAAGAGGTGATAGGGTATATTTCCAGACAACTGATTGTTGTCAGCCAGTCTGATAGCTTTGGGACCAGTTGGTGGCAGAGTGGGAGAAGGAGAGATTATTGAGAACAGTGAGTAGCATTTTGTGTGATACCATGTCAAATGCCTTAGACAGATCTAGAAATATAGCAGTGGAGAATAATCCGTTCTTTTTATGATGGAGGATAGTGTTGGTGAAAGAAATCAAGGCAGTAGTAGTGCTGTGATATGGTGTGAAGTTATGTTGGGTTTTGGAGAAGAGATTGTTAGCTAGGAGGTGGCTTAGTACGTGAGAGTTAATGCATTTCCTCAAGGATCTTATAGAATGGGGAGAGGATGGCAATAGGTCAGTAACAGAAAAGATCAGTGGAGGAGCCTCCCTTGTGAAGGGGAATGCTGTGTGAGATTTTCCACAGAGAAGGTACATAGCTTTTTGATATGGAGCAGTTAATTAGGGTGGAAATTGGATAGGCTAAGGGGTCAGCTGCAATTTGTAGGTATTCTGAGGGAAGGTTGTCAGCTGCGAGTTTTGTGGGCTTAAGTTTTGTTAGGAGTTTTTTTATATAAGAGGTGGGTACAGAGGAAAATGCAAAAGGGGGTAGAGAATCAGGTTTGGGAGTGGGGAAGATTGTTGTTGTTGGATAAGGAAAGAATGGTTTCAGTGAAATGTTTATTGAAGGAGTCAGCAATACTGGTGGAGGTGGAGGGGATGGTGGGGGAGTCTGCTTTACCTGGGTGGAGTATAGAGTTTATTGAGGACCAGAATTGGTTAGGGTTGTGGTAGGAGAGTTTAGGGTGGTCTGATAGTAACAGGCTTTATCTGTTTTTATATGTTTAACCTTATTGCATAAGTCAAGGAATATTTGCCTAATGGAGGGAGGGGGTTGTTAGGCGACAGTGATCCCAGGCTTTATCGCTGACTTTCATTAGTCTCCAGGTGTTTTTTTTGAGCCAGGGGGAGTTTTTAGATTTTACTCTGGCATATCACAGAGGAGCATGGGTGTTTAAAATCTTGAGTAAGGTACTATTGACGAAGTGGACAGCTTCATCTAGATTGAGGTACTGTAGTGGTGTCCAGTTACAGTTTTTAAGTGAGGAGGTGAAGGAGTGGCATTTGAATTTTGCTTTGTTACGTATCTGTCTATAAATTATGGGATTTGCACTGTTAACATGGTGTTTTAGGAGGAATGTGGGGGAGTGGTCACTGAGGCTGTCAGGTAGACAGCCAGTTATGTAGGAATGAGGATCTTTATTAACTAGTATCCAATCAAGGATGGTATGTTTGTTGGGGTTTTTATTTATACGCGTGGATGACTGTATTAGCTGAGAGAAACCATGCAGGTTTGGGTGCATGGCTGAGTGGTCCTTAGTACAGGATAGCCAGTTGATATTAAAGTCACAGAGGATGATGGTTTCTTGGGGAAAAGAAAATTAGCCCAGTTCAGGAGGTTTTCTAGGGGTGGTATATTTTGGCCCGGAGGGAAGTAACAACCAATGATGTTGATAGTTTTATTTGAGCTTAGGTTGAGGTTGGCATATAAGATTTCTTCATTTCTGATTGGGTGAACTGATTTACTGAGAGTTTGGATGTTGAGGTGGCATTTAAACATAATTGCTATACCGCTCCCTTTCTTGGATAGTCTATCTGCATGGAGGATGCTGTAACCGGACGGGAATATTTCCTCACTTTTGAGGGTTGAGGCAGGTGTCTGTTAGGATGAGAATATTAGGGGAGTATAGTTTTATGGTGGCATGTAGGTCTTGGTTTTTGTTGTATATGCTTCTAACATTTATACATAAGATGAAGAGGTCAGATGGTTTTATGTTGGCAGTGATTAGGGAGTAGTGGAAGGTGTTTTCAGGGGAGTTTGAGGCAGGGTTTGAGATGTTGGGGCCAGAGTTTGGGTGGATGTCTCCACTGAGGGCTATTTTAGAGAGGGAAGCAAATATTAGTTTTGCACAGATTGTATGGAGCCTGTCATAGTTTAGGGATATTTTTTGTTTAAATGTTGTGGATATTTGGTTTTTGAGTGGGTGTATAAGGATGCAGTTTTGGTGGCCGGGGAAGTGTAGTTGTAGAGATGGAGTTTGTTCTGTAGTTCAAGCCAGTTTAACTGCTTTAAGCTATGACAATGGTGGGTCCTATGTGGGAGATTGGTGGCAAATTTAGCTACTTTATTGTAGCAGGAGGCAAATTTCTTTGAGTATTGTTTAAGTTTGTTAAGCTAGGAGTGGCATATAAGAGAGTCAGCAATAAGAAGGTGATGGCTAGAGTTTTTCTTGCAGTATCTGTATGGAATCCATTGATGCTATAAACGGAGCCTAGTTTCTGATAAGTGATTTAATGGTGTGCAGTATATGGTGGTTATATTTGAGACTGTCATGTATTATAATGCCTAGAAGGTTACCGTGAGATATAGTTTCAATGACAGTATTATTTGCTGACTGTATAGTAAAAAATTGCTTTTGATTTTGGCAACTTGAGGTAAAAAGTATTAACATAATTTTCTTGGGATTGAGTAGGAGCTTTGATTCTTTGACAAGGTTTCTACAGAAGAGAATGATTTCAGAATAATGACTTAAAGCTTATTTGTTGTTAAGGCTGCACATACTAATGCTGAGTTATCTGCATACTGAACTAAATTAGCTCAATAAGTGGAGGTGTGGAGGTCATTAATAAATATGTTAAACAAAAGAGGACTCGGGATAGAGCCCTGAGGGACACCTGTAGTAACTGGTTGAAAAGATAAGTAGGTTTGTTGCCATTTAATGGTTTGTTGCCTTCCAGATAGATAACTAGGAAATCACACCAAGAAGTATTGTGAAAGTCCTGTTAAGGAGAGTCAAACAAGCAGTTGCTGATGAAAGATAGTATCAAATGCCTTTGTCAAGTCCAGTAACATGGTGGACACATGGTGGACACAAGCAGACCACTGCTTCTATGTCGGTTTATTATACTGACAAAATGTAGTTGAGCAGTAGTGGTGTTGTCATGGGTTCTAAAGCCATACTGTGTTTCTGAGATCGGGTTATTTCAGGTTAGATACTGCATCAGTGGCATATGGATGCATTTCTCCAATATTTTGGAGAGAGAGAATCGCTACTGGTTTATAGATATTAAACTCTGTAGATGTGTCACTTTTGTGCACTGGTATGATGTACGATTTTTTTACACAGTGACGGGACATCTATTTCTATTATTATGGACAAAGGGAAGGCTATGACTTCTGCGGTCATTTTTATGTAGTCTGATGGTACTTGGTCTACAGCTAAGGAAGTAGTTTTTAGTTTACAGATCAACTTCCTTATGAGCAAGGTAGGTACTGGACTAAAAATGAACAGCTGTGGGTGGTTTTGATTGGACAGGGGAAGAGAGGGGGCAGATGTATTAGTATCTAAGAGAGATAATACTGATTGTATAAAATAGGAATTAAACTGTGTGGAGATAGAGTCTGTAATACTGTCTGTTTTTGGAGAGGCAGTGGTGGTCTTTTCAAGGTGGAATAGTTTATTTAGTGATGACCAAAAATGTTTGCATTGTTTTTATGTTTGTCTTGTAGGTTGGTATAGTATATTTTCTTATCCTGTTTGCCATGGAGTTTTGCAAGGTTTCTGAGATGTCTAAATTGCTGGAAGGCATTTTGAGTTCTTTTTCTATACCAATATTTCCACATTTTATCCCTTTTATCATGATTTTTTGTGCTTCTTTTGTCAGACATGGTGTGGGGTTGGACTCTACTCTTTTATTACGTACCAGTACTAGATTATTTAAGGTCTATAAGAATACATTGTTAAAGTGTTGTACAGCAGTCTCTAGTGGCATTGCTCTAAGTGCATTCCAGTTATAATGATTTTGTTTTTCACTGAAAATATCTTTGCTGAAATAGTTGCATTTCATATTTGATTATAGATAACATGTTTATCTAGGCTATGCCGAGTTCTAATAGCATATGTTGGTGTGTGGTCACTTATCCTGAGAGGCAGCCTACTTCTTTCAGTTTTTCTGATTTGTTTGTAAGAATCCAGTCTAATGTTGAGTGTCTCCCTAAAGTTTTATTGATTCTAGTAGGTATGGTTATTAATTTTCTGAAGTTGAACGTGTTTATGGATTCATTGGTGTTAGTGGAATTTATGAATTGCTAGTCTATATTTAAGTCTCCAAGTATTATAATTTGATGGTTAATTTGTTGGGATATCAAATACAGGATGTTTACAGCAGTATCAGTGTTATTCCCTGGTGGTATATAAATTGCTGTTAAACATATAATTTTCCTATTGTTAATTTTTATGATTGTTATTACAAGTTCACCATGGTTAAATGTGGGTATTCCCTGTGGAAGTAAACATTAGAAGGGTACTGGGTGGGTTATAGAGATTAATTTGGTAGTTTTAGGGAGCAAGGATTAAGACAGTAGATAAATAAGTAAATACATATGGCAATGCAGTATTTTCCTTATATGGGATTTAAAGTGCAATACACTTAATAAAGACAATATCATTCGGTCTATGTTTCAAGTCCATGTCTTTGCTTGCCAATAAGGATGTAAAACTTCTTTGTTAGTAAAAGCCGCCTTGTCAATAATATTGTCACCAAACTGTATCTAAATAGGACATGTTATTCATTTAGTTTTCCCAGTGTAAAATGCTTCACATGAATCACATAAAGCTATATAAAGTACACCAGTGGAAATGCCAGTAAAATGCTCAGTAGTATCAAATGTTCTGCCTGCAGCTGGTATATTTATACAAAATCTACTGTGGATGCATTTACACTATTACATAAACTACATAGATATTTCCCTCTTGATTTCTTTGTAAAACTGTTTGTTTCTTTTTACAAGAAACTTTTACACTTCATAGATTTTTTTTTGTTTATAAAAGGCAATATGTTACTTTTTATGTTGTAAAACTCACTACTGATTTCGATAATATACCAACTGCTTTTTGATAATATCTTCAATATGAAACAAACACATATTACAACTAATTGCCCTGGAACTGGACAGTATACATATTTCTTTTTGTATCAAATATTTTTCCACCAAACTAATTCTTACTATAGGTTATAAACATCTTCCCTAGGAGTCCTCACTTCACAGAATAACTCACTTACCAAATGATCCTTATAGCACTTTTGTGTAAGCAATTCTAAGAACAGCATTTCAGTTAAAAAAATGCTATTTTTCAGTAGTTAGTCTGGAAAGTCTACATTTCATTCAACAAGAATGCCTATTCTAGGCATGTAAATGTATGTCTGTAAAATGGAGCTTTTTGTAGATATGTAAATTGAATCTTCCATTGTCCAGATCTTGGGCAATTATGGTTTCTGAAATATGTATTGCATCAAAACACAAGTTTAAATGCAATCACAAATTGTGTGGTGCCATTCAAATAATTAAAAACCATCACACTCCTAGACCAAATGGCAATGATAATATCGTTAATGTGTTACCCATAATATACAAGATAGTCTTTCTCATATCTTCCTAAATCAAATTTACAGCTTCCTTAACCTATTTAAAATGTTTAATAAAAATGTTGTTTAGAATACAAGCCTTAAGATTACATACCACAATGATGCAAAGTTTAGAGAGAAAGGTTACTGTAGTCAACTTAAATAACTTCTTAAAGAATTCTAACCTACAGCCATGGGACGTGGCATATATAGTTCTTGTATATCGGCAGTCACTGAAAAGACTTTCAGATCTTAAAATTCTTAATGGAAGCAAATGTTTCTAATAATCTTTAATAAATGTACTAGAAATTACATTGTTTCAGCAATATATCTAAATAAAGACTGATAGGCTCTGTCTTGAGTTTTTTTGTCAAAATAATTGGCTTATTTGTAGTCATTTTGTATTAACTATAAATTTTTTGAATATCAAACAAAATAGGTGTTTTAGGAAGCTTAACAATCAGAAGATTAAACTAATCAAATCTTACACTGTGGTTAGCTAATAAATCTGTATCATTGATTCTACTCTCTTTTACAATGTCTCCCAAATGTTCCTCTGTGTAAAATTCCTTATTAGCCAACAGAAATTAAATTTGGACAGAATAATCTCTATTGTTCATAACTTCTATACTGCCACGTTTATTTAGCTTCATAATTCTGACCATTTTGGCATTCAGAGAACCTCAAATTGCTGTACTCTCAACCTTGGATAAATTATAAAATATATGTTTAGTTTTTTTTTTAACAATTACAGAAAAGTTCTAAATATCCACAATAAATATGGGCCCTAGTCTGGGATTGCTTATCTGCCGCTTATGTTGTTCTTCCTCAGATCTCCTTTTCATGTACAAACCATGCGCTATGAAGAACGCTTGTTGTTAATCTCCACCAAACTTATGCTCTGGCACTCCTTGTTATAATTGTTATAAAGAAATGTTTTCTTCCACAATTTCAATTTATTTATACAAAAGAAAATACATTTCCTGAATTTATGTTTTATAATATCAGCAGTTTGCCAGATGATACACTCATATAATGAAGCTGAAACTGAAACATGACTAATGAAAACCATAATATTCAAAAACAAGTAAAAGCCAATGTTACATATTTCTATGAAACACAATCACTCAGTTTAGATTGCACTGCTTCTGGAGTACTACACGACTGAAATGCTTGTAAGTAAAGGAAATACATAAAATGTTTGCATAAAACGAATCAACATACACATATTATATTTCATTAAAATATATATTAGTTTGATGTCTTGAGAATATATATATATATATATATATATATATATATATATATATATATATATATATATACACACACATGTTAGAGCTGAACAGCACAAACATTGGACTTATGTTTTTACTTAGATATTTTAGCTATTTTATGAGATATAAAGACTGCCCATTAGTTATTAAACTACATAGTACCTAAAAATAAGGATTTCTTAGTATTCAAAGCATAGCATGTGACTATTTCTTTAATATTCAACAAGCAAGCAGCTAATCTGGTTGTCCTAAACTGAATCAGAAAGAATATATATATATATATATATATATATATATATATATATATATATATTTTTTTTTTTTTCCCCCCGATAATTACAACTATGTTTCTGCACCTACAATGGGGTAGAGCCTCAGCCATAAACATTGTTTTTTTCATGAGGGAAAGACACGTTCTAGTATTTAGACTATTCTCTTCTTAGGTAGATATATGCACTAGAGTAATTGCACAGTTTTCATGGACTGCATTACAATATTTTTTTTGATGACAGTAGAAAATCATCCCCATAGCTTTATCTTCTCTTTAATTAAATTGCTCTTGCTTTCTCCAGCAAGCATGTGACCAAATTTTTGGTTGTCATAGTCTTTTGCTCTTGGTTAGATATAGATTGATATAAAATCATGTCCTGGAGAACTCACCAGAATTTTGTTATTATATGCTTCATGATAAATATTCTGTGACTGATTCCAGCTTTCAGTTTGGGGAAAATGAAGAATACAGGAATAAAAAATGTATGCAACCACACTTTTTTAATGATTAAGAGGTAGTGTTGCAAATTTAGCAGGGTAAGCGGCTCACACTACCTTACTGTTACCTAGAGGACTATGAAATGTGCAATGATCCTTTGTAAAGATTGCTGTCCAAAGTTTTTACTAATAAAAAAAAATGTGACATTTACATTTTGAATATACACATTAAAATTAGGTTTGCATGATCTGAAATAAAATAGAAGGTTATGAAACAAAACATAACCTTAATAAAGAAAGGATTACCTTCCAAGAAAAAAATATTTAAATATTATAGTGTAATCATACTAAAATACTAAACACTTGTTACTGCTATAAATTTACATATGTCAGTGTGCTGACAGATGAGAGTAATACTAGAGAGAAAATTTGCATTCCCTAATAACATTACTAATAACATTACTATGGCAGATGGCATGCAATGTATTGCCACGATGCATCTTTCGTGTAGCAGTATTTTGCAGTTTTAAAACCTTTATATCTTCTGTATTGTACACTTGCTTGAATGTAATTAGGAAATACTTATCAAAATCAAAGTATTCTGGCTGATTTTGGGGTGACTAGTGGATGCTTTATCTTTGCAGGATATAACTGTTAAGGTAATAATAAAGACTTATAAGAGACTCTTCTTATGTTTTTGAGTTTTTGTTTTGCTTTATTTTCCTATTGCAAATGTCTTCCAGATATAAATATTTATAATATTGAAATACATGCCTGAAGCACAGAACATGAATATACCACATAAGAGAGTATGAGAATGTTCAGAAATGCTGAACATTTATGCTGCTAATATTTACAAGTTATGTCATTGTCTTTGCAGAAATATGTTAAATTATAAAAAAGGAAAAAGCAACATCTAACTCTATTTTGTACTTGTATGTTACAATTAATATATTCAATTAAAGGGACTACATTTAATCTCTAATTAATTTCTCATATGCAATTAATATTACTCATGCATATTTCACAATGGAAATGAAAAAAAAAGTATATGTATATTACCAAAATAATTTCACTAAGTTAATATAGGTTTTGCAAAGCTAAATGCACTAAGAAGAGAAGGACACTTACTCTTTGACCTTTGCTCCTTATAACTCATTTATGGTGTAGTTCTACACTCCAAGTAGAAACAAGGATAAGCTTAACACTTAAGTTGTCTTTCAGATGGCAAGATTTGAGTCCTCAATAGTGCCATTAGATACCATCACAGCAAGAGTGCATATGACCATTTTAATGCTCATGATTACAACTCCATCTGTTCCTGGCCTATAAATTAGTGCCAGCAATGCAGATCCTTGCTAACTCATCTCCATTTCTAGAGTATATTCAGAATGTGCTAATCAACTTGTCCAATTCAAGTAGCTAACAACTCTGGTAACCATTTTAGATAAAGAAGAATGTGAAGCAATGAACTCTCTATTACAAAAATCTATGAATCTCTTTTAGTTGTTATATGACCACACATCTAAAGTGCTCAGGCACAGACTGGTCCATAAATTATGGCTAATAGTTGTCAATATATTGTAATTGCTTTTATATACTGTGGAAAAATCAGGAATTTCCAATCCCTCATAATCTTTAAGAAGAAACATTTCTCTCAGGTCAATCGAGTCACACAGACAACCTAAGGAAAGGCAAGGATCTGGAAAGGTATGTTTTTATTTTGTTTTTCTTTTTTTGTAACAATTGTACAATTCCTTCTATGATGGTTCCACATGAGACAAGAACATCTGTACCACATATTGATTTTAAATCATGTAGCCACAGGATGAAAAGAGATGGTCCAGCACTAAGTAACCTAGGTAGTTGCCTAGGGCCCATGTTGGCTGGGGGGACCTGAAATTTCCAGTAAGTAAAAAAAATATATATATATAAAACCGTACTCACTACCAAAATTAAGACCTTGCAGGAGACATAGCATGATAACTTCCATCACCACACAGCATAGCTATCCCCAGAAACTTGCCCCATTACAAACCATGGGAGATTTAAGACATCCATGGATGTAATGGATTTAGAGAAGTGCAATTTCCATCAGTACACAGCACAGTAACCTCATTAAAAAAATCTTGTGTTATCAGATTGCACAGATACAGAGCAGCAGCCAATCTCATCTGTGGGTAGATGCATACCTTAAGGTGTCTGTGGGTGTGTGTTCAATGCTTCAGTTAGGGGCAGGGGCACTGTCTAGTTAAGTGACTTACCCTGACCTTAATTATTGGTCAAGCAACACAACAAGGTACAAACTGCCAGGTCTCTTTTAATTTTATTTCTTTTTGTTTGCTGCTTTGAAAATTAGAGGATTGCAGTCTGTCATTGTAAATCACAGAGGTTTAGTCTCAGTGATGCTACAGGCAGGATACTCATGTTTGGTGCAGATGGCTGTGGGCTGTCTTCCATTATCAGGTAGAGGGATTGCTGACACACACCATGTTTTAATGTAACGTAGGCAATGTATTCTTCTAGGGCAGCAAGCAATGAATTTGTAAATGAAGTACTGAAATGCTGTTTGCCAACAGCAACCTCCTCATTTATTACAGTTATATTTAATGTGGACTTATTCGGTTGACTTTTATTTCTGTAGAGATTGTGTGCATTATCTGATATTATTGGATTATAATGATGGCAGTCTGAGTGCCATTTTATGGCTGAAATGGTCTGAAATGAGTAGTCTTGTTATTATTATTAGTACTGCTTTGTTTTACTGCTTACTGGGAAAATGTTAAAAACACACTGTAACAAGTGGTGTTGTATTAAACAAGAAATATAATTTAATACAATCAGGAAGGAGAACTAAAAAACACATGCATTTATGTGTGGTCCAAAAATGTGTGCAGCAGCCCCATGGTTTGAAACCAGCCCAATTTGCACTTAATCCACCACTGGCCAAATGCATTGTCTAAGAATATAGGTTTCAATGCAGTTTCACTGGATGTGAATTTCAAGGGCAGAGAAGTTGAATGCTGCTCATACTAAGTCTGTTTTCATTGTGAGTCTATATTGTTTTCTTTAGCAAATGGCTATAGAGTTTGTGCAATAAAAATTAAAATAAATGTTTTAAACTGCATCTAAATATCTGTGATCATTGTAGAAGTCAAGAAAAAAATAGTATGCACACTGACAGGTTTGAACAGTGTTTATGGTATTTGTATGGTAACTGGGGAGAGATGGCCAAGTAATGGGACACTAGAATGAGAATGGCCCTGACGGGGCCCTATTTGTGGGATAGAGGGGGAAGGGTTACAAATGGGGGGTCTGGCCACAGGGGGGCATGTTCCATTACTCTGCCTAGGGCCCCATTTGACTATGATGTGGCTGTGAGTATGAATTTACATATTGTACCATATATATATATATATATATATATATATATATATATATATATATATATAGCAAACATCATTATCTGAATAATGTTCAAGATACTTATACATTATCTTGCTAAAGCCTTAATGAGTATCACATCTTGCCTGTCAATGTGTCATATATGTGTGTATATACACACACACATGCACATTATATATATATATATATATATATATATATATATATATATATATATATATATAAACACTTTCTCTCATTATATTTTCCTTACACTGTATATTGAACTCTTTGGTTTAAAATGTTTGCCCATGTATGCAAAAGCCCTTCAATGACATTAAATGAGAAATTTCCCTGTTGATGCCTTCAGTAGTTTGGCAAAGTATGCACAAGTACTTCAGTTATCACCAAATGAAATATTTCCCCAGTGACACCATCAGTAGTCTGACTATGTATGCAAAAGTGTTCATAAAACCATAAAATGAAGTATTTTCCTCTTATTTTAACTCCATAAATCCACTTGGTCATGGATCTGTCACACATCACTTGTGTACGTTCAAGCTATATTGTATTCAAATGAGGTCCATTTTACATGTTATCCCTATGAAGTAGAGTAATGCACTAATGTGTAAGGCACCTGACCCTCGTAGTAACTCTTCCCGTAATGCTTAAGTATGTTATACTTTTGCCGTAAGGAAGCATGTTTACCAAAATGCCTATGAGTTTCTGCAGTCAGCATGGTTCACATAAGTTGATTACATTTACATATTCACATAGCACCGCTATTCATGGAACACTACTATGCACCAATAAAGGGCAGGACTATGAATACCACCTTCTGTGTTAATAAATGATTTGTCGCACTTCACATACACTAAGATATGCATAGTTTTGTACAACTCTTTACATGTTTCTGAAAAACTAAAAACATTCATGTCCATAGAATTTAAAAACAAATCATAATGGCAAACCTTAGGAGGGAGAATTGCATTTGTCGTACTCATCCCTTTTCAGAAACTTAATTTCAAAGTTAAAACACATGATTCTGTCTCTCAAAGTTTTTCCTCAGAAAAGTGTATCCTTCTTCCAGAGATCATAACTTTGTAAAATAGTAACCTGGATATTGTCGGTTTAAACAATGGTGATTTAAACTTGTTTCATAAACCTTTATAAATGTAATATTCTGTACCTGAATTCCTTTGAAAGTTGTACAAATTAGATTTGAAAGCATTTGCAAGACTACCATCTATAATGCATTGTGGAAGAAAATTTAAAGCACTCATCAGAAATTGACTTAATGGACTACTGCAGTGCTCTATGAATATAACTCCTAATACAATTATTTTAGCCTTTTTATTGCGCAATATATATTGATTACTTCTCTCTTAAAAGTAATCTGTATTATGAAATGTGATAATTGAATTCTAGTCCATCTATCCGTTTATTGTTTTCATCTTCCTTCCTGAAAATGCGGTGGAAACTAATCACATGATTTCACTCATTGCATTCCAGAATCACTCTTTCTTTCATATCCCACTGTGCTACCAAAATTAAAAAGATGTAAGCTTGGATATTGTCACATATGAATTACAACATGTTTTCCATGGTTAATTTGCAAGCTATAACAGATCAAGCTTCTAAATCATAGAGAAAACTAACAGCAACGAGTAATAATCATTACTTTCTATGCATGCTAATTTTCACCAAAACCAGCCATTGCCTGTAAATGCAATTTTCTCTGAATTTGATTCCATTTTTTATCACAGAGCTTCAATTAAAAGTGGGCTATGTCCACATCTCCAAATAAGAAAAAATAAATAAATAAAATAACTGCCTCTCTCTTACAAAATAACAGTTATTAAATCAGCACACAGTTTGCTTATACAATTCATCATGTTTGAATAAGCTCTAGTATCATCTTTAACATTATACCACAGTTTTATTACTAAATTAAAACACTACGAACGTGCAAAGAATGAACAACGCAAAAGGGTAAGAATAGAAAAAGAGCAAACAGTGCAACAGGAAATGTATTTAATCAAAGTAACCCCAAACAGTTTTTATCAAGTGCAGTTTTTTTCAAAAGCATGCTAGCATTTCTAGATTATTCTATACTAGATAAACTATTAGGAAACAAATTGTTTTCATAAAAAGAGCTACTATCTACACAGCAAAAGATATAACTCACTATTGAGCATGCATCCTCAGAGAAGCAATGCATTGTCTGGGCATAGCAGGAGTCATTTAGTTACTGTCATGTCCCAGCAGTTCAGACAGATGGCTACACAAACAGAAGTTCATGTACAAATTACACACCTAATGATCTGCCTTTCGGTATGAGTTTTCCTGTGTGCCAGATTTGCTGGAAAAAATAATTTCTAGCAAAGATTACAAACCTTTCACAGAGATAATTAGTTACTTAATGCAAAGCAGTTATTACTAATTATGAAATTAATTATCCATTTAACATATAATTTAAGAGGCGTTCCATGATGTTTGTACCAATTTACATGCTATTAAGTGCTGCATCACCTGGAACAGACATTGTAGATTAACAGATTTTTAAACCATGCACCGTGTTGTCATGTATTTAATAGCTGAAATGCCCTAAAATTATAACTTTCATAGAAACGTTCATTTAACTATTACTTACAAGCAAGATAAAATCTAAAATGTTATAGGTCAGAATTTATAACCATTACTTAAAGGCTTTATGGCTATCTAAAATAATGAAAGAAAAGTCATAGGTCAGAATATACTATTTTTATCTTTCTCTCATACATACATATATGTATATGTATATATATATATATATATATATGCTTACAGGTCAGAACAGTGAATGCGTATATGTGTTTTCTGATGTGTGAATAAAAGTAATTGTTCATATGAGTGTATACTTTTCTTTATAAAGTTTTTTCTGGCAGTCTTTCTATGAGATCATGGTGCAGTGAGGTAAGAAAATTTGGCCTTACAATGCTGTTGCGCAATCTCATAATTGGTATATATTATTAGCAGGGAGGGGTGGAGGTTGCAATGGGGGCTTCTTCCCTTGTAAAAATTTTTTTTCATTTTTTTATGTTTGATCATTTTATTTTATTGCTTGATGTAAATTGATGACTGTCAAGTGTTCCCTCTTACAGACATTTGCAGTCTGCTGAGACAGCCATATACTTATATATAGATATAGATAGATATATACACACATACAAATAGCAAGCTAAACCATTTCAATATTTAATTAAAAAAATATTTCACTTTTAACCAGCATTACAATTACTTAGTGTCTGCAGAGCTCCTACATACATATACTAACAATTTGGCACCTAATTTATTCATAAATTAAAAACTTCCAGATTGCTGATAAAAGCAAAATTACATGATTTTGACTTTTTATCATATACAGACATACTTGTTTCAATTACAGCTTTTTTATTGGATATACCTCACCAAAGTTTTACTTTCACTTTAAGCAAAACTGCACTACTAATTACAAAGCAGTGCCTCATCTTACCAAAATGTTTTTCTTATGAGGTATGCGGAAAGATTTGGGTCTATATCATTTCACTGAAAACTCATTTCATTGAAGCTTAATTCATTGACACATATTCACTGAAAGCTCACTTCACTGAAAACCCAATTCACTGATAGCTCATTTCACTGAAACTCATTTAGTTGAAAGGTATATATGACCTTTTCCCCACTGTTGTGCGATCCTGGAGTTAGTGTATAGAGTAAGGGGGGTGGGGGTACGGCCCCCCACATTGGGGGGTGTGGGGGGAGTAGCCCCCACACATATTGTAAATATTTTAAAGCATATAGATGGATGCTTACAAGTGTAATGAAAAAATTCTTCCAGAAGACAACATATAACCAATTTATGTGGGGGGCTTCACCCCCCCACACCCGTCGAATGTGGGTGGGGGGGCTGTGCCCCCCACTCCCCCTTACTTTATATTCTACCTCCAGGATTGGATTTAGTCATCTGCTAATTCTCTTGCTGTCACTTGAGTATGTGGGAGCAGGGTCTTTTTTGTAATAAAGGGAGTGACTGTATCTTGGCAGATATGCTCTACTCACTGAACATGGCTCACTAATAGTTTCTTGAGATTAATTTCTTCAAGGCATTATTCCATACCCATATTTGTCTGAAATTTGTTTCGAAGTTTGAACCCACATTTAACTTCAGCAAAAACAAAAAACAAAAAGAAAAAGGGGAAAAAAAACTGCATGATCGTGTTTTGGATATCTAGCACACCCAGATTATATTATTCATAGTTGTAGCCTTGTGTGACTCAAAGCAAGTCACTTAACTAGACAGGACTCCCAACTGAGACTGAAAAATATTCATGTCATAACTTTCTTTGGTTATTAAAAGATTATATTCTGAAAAATCAAAACCAATTAATACATTCAAAAAATGAATCAGCAAACACCTTGAAAAAATCTAATATATTGATATAATTTTTCTGGATTGTATCTTAAAAAAATAATTTAAATAATGAAATGTGGTTAGATATTCAAAATTGTAGATACTCAGTAGAGAAGAGAGTACATTTAATGCAACCATCACCAAAAAGAAAAGTTCAGAAATGTATAGACCTTCTAACTATATTGATGCATGAAAATATTACAGAAAAATTACTTCTAAAATCTATAAAATGGTTAAAATAATACAGAATATTACAAAGAAAATTATTGGGACTATTTTAAACCCACTAGTAACCATTACCCAAGTGAGAAAGAAAACAAAAAAAAAAACATCCTCCAAGCAAACCATGTCATCCTTAAAATGGAAACTATTTTCTTGGAAATGCATACATAAAGCATTCATTACAACACAGAAAATAGAATTCATGTCTTAAAAGAATGTTGGATGCTGGAGATGCAAATTGAACATCAAAGCAGATTGGAAACATATGATCTATGAATGTATTGTAATTAAACCATGTTGGAATGAATGTTAATTCTTTTTTACAGGCTCTATTCAGTGATAATTTTACATTAAGTGATAATTTTACATTAAATAAATCATTAATCTTAATTAATAGCCCAGTTCCTTCATATGATAAAAAATAAATCATTCTCTTCTTTCATTAATATTTTTTTTCTTTTGTAACAAAATTTAATGCAATTATAAGCCATATTGATAGAGTTGTATAATTTGGACTGCAATTAATCATTACTTTTATTCTATCAATGTAAAACATGAACTGCTTATGAACATCCGCCCATTGCAATGTTTTCCTTGTTTACCATAATTTAGGAAGTATACTGAGAGATTAATTACCTGATACAAATCTGACTGTGTTGAAACTGTTGGTCTAAAGGGATGGGTTTGTCCTCATGGGCATTATGACTTTACAGAAGCCAAGATATGGAGGAAGTACTGTCAACATTTAAAATCAAAAATTGTCATGTTGAAGATCATATCCACAAAGAAAGGTGTTGTCCAATAAACAAACTTGAGCTCTACAGAAAGAGGTAACTCAGTTGGAACCTGAATTTGGTTTTCTAACTTGAAGTACAAATTGCACAGAAGAAAAAGATCTTTGGCTGGCAGATGGAGAAGAAAGTTACCTTGAAGAAAAGTTTTGCAGACCTTTAAAGATGTCAGAGATAAAGAAATGGTTCCATGATGAAATTGTGAATTAGCTGAAATATTGACTTTGACTTGGGAGTAATAAACCAAAGTTCAAAAGTTGTGGTAAGTATTCCAGAATAAATAGAGTGAGATCTGTGAAAGGATTACAACTCCAGGCCATAGCAAATCAGTCCATTTATTCTTGCATGTTTTTGTATTAGCAAGTCTCTGAGAAGTAAATTACTGAACTACCATACCTGGGTTTGAAAGGTCCTTAATTGTTGTAATTTGAGAAATCATATAATTAGTATAGGAGTGAAGGTCCAGATGATGCATGCCAGACTAGTAACTTAGAACTCTCATTGTTAGCCTCATACACAGATGTCTTGTCCAGAAGATTTACCACACTTGTTGGAGCCAAAATAGAGAAAACAGAATGGTGTTTCTCAGGAAACAGGGAAAGTAAAATAAAGCAGACTTGGAGACCATGTCTGCATGAGTTCAACAGGAAAAACAGTTGTGGATTGGTTTAGGAAGCAAACACATTACAGCAAGGCTTCTCCAATGCAAAAAGTGAGCTCTGTCTATAAACTAGCTGTGAGACTATCTATGAGGTATACAGCAGCAGACAGTGGCTTTTGAATGATTCTAACATGTCAGACTACAAGAAAACTATTAAATAAAGCCCATAAAATGCCAAGGCATTCCACCAATACAAAACTAAGGTATCAGAGTGGAAGCAATAATACCTGGGCAGTTAGCCTTGAAGTACCAGCAACGTTTGAACAAATGCTATCATTACAAGGGTGCTGATGAGCAGAGATGCCTCTGTCTAAATCAAAGCCTTTTGGGTGATCTGCTATTGACACATCTATTCCCTTCCACATTCTAATGCAGATACACTGGTGAATGATTGTTAAAGTTGAGTTAGGGGTACAGAAGACTTTGCCTTTGTGATTAACCTTCTACTTCATGGATAACTGAATAGGGAAGTCTTAAAGATCCAGTAACTGATTCCATTGTACACTGTTTCCTCTGTAATACTCCCATGTAAAACTATACATTAGGGGCCATGTAACTACAGACTGCCTTGAGTCTTAACACCTTGAGACATTATGCTGCTATTACCTGTTTGATTTTCTAAACCTGAGTGCACAGATTGAATTCAGTCCTGTATGATAAACGTATTCATTCCTGTCCAAATGGACTCTGTGGATCAAATTGAACTTACTAGTGATTACTGCTATCCCTAAACACTGAAACAGAAATGTGAAGCAGTCCTTTTAGGCCCTGAGACTATCCATTGTTAGGGTCTCCAGATGCTAGTCATCCAGGTTTTAAAAGATACTGGCCCATTGCAGTGTAAAATGCAGTGCAGCCACTACCATGCATTTTGTAAATCCATGGTAGTGACTGCAGTACATTTTGTGAATGCTCTTGGAAAAGAGGGGATACAAATGGAAAGGATCACAATTGATAATGACCAACTATTACAGGAAAGTAAAGAAATCTCCAAGACTATGTTGTTCTTTTTATATGAAAAAAAGAATTGTGGTGGTCCAAAGAGAACACCTGGTCTACATCTTGCAAATACAGAAGGATGGATTAACTGGCACAGTGCCAAAGGGCTCTTTTGTAATGAATTGATTCAGACTGTTTGGTTTCAAAATGAACCCAAAGTCCTTCATTTTCTTTGCAACAAAAAGAGAGCCTGGAGTAAAAGTCTATCCATGATGGCCAACTGGGATTTCTTGTACTGCTCATTTTTTGAATAAGTTAGGGCCTTTTGCCTTGACAGAACATCTACTGGAGAGCGTGTTTGGAAAGAGTAGATAAAATGGACCAGGAATAGTGACAAAGGTCAATGAATAAACTGTTAAAGACAACTGTGATAAGCCACTTCTCACATGTAATGGCTATCCACACTATCAAATGGGGAAAGAGACAACCCCTTCCTGGCTTGAGAGTAGAGCACCCAGGAAAAAACTAATAGAACAGACTCTGGAACCCATCCTGGGAGGATTACAGCATCACTGACTGCTGAACTGAGGTTGGTGATGTCAGGGTGGGCAGCCATTTTGATAGGTATGACCCCCGTGACCTTTTCCATAACCTATACTAATTTGCTTCTCCAGTCTGGCCTTCACTGCCACTTTGAAAATTGGTATTCAGTCATAAGGGGCATTCATGAAATTGCTATTTTTTTCTGCAGACAAACATGGTATCCCATAGCTATGTCAGTGTCTATTGCCATGTCTGAATCAGCCATTGCATTAGTGCTTGTAACTATGAAGTCTTGGTTGCTCTCTTTGACAAGTGTCTGGAAAATGAGCAGTGGAGGATAATTAAATTCACTTCCTGAGGTAATCCACCACATTCAATTCATTGTTGGGTGGATCAATGGCAAGAATAAGTAGGCTGAAAGCTTTCTTGACTCTGCCCATAGTCACTCTGGAGTCAAAGGTACACTCTAGAGATTTCCAGCCATTATGAGCCAGAGCATCCTGTCTAGCATCTTTTCATGGAAGGCACTACATCAGGGTTCTTTCATGTTGCTTCTACCACAATAATTTTATTCAGTGCAAAAAACACTTGACATGAAAAGGGGAGATTAAAAGGCCTCCCTCACTGAATCAAATTCAATGGTGTGATCAGGGCCCATCCACCTTTTTCTATCATTCTAGAATTTCCATAAAGTTGCGATCATCTGGGGAAAGGATGTCTTTTTATCTAGGCACAGGATGAGACTCATGAGGTGGTCTGTTTCCTCTTGCACTTGGGTTTACTTGTGGCTATAGGTGGGGAATACGCTGACACCAAGGAGGAAGTCATTGACATACATGAAGCAATGATAGCTGGCATAGTCCCTTCCCCAGTTGCTGGAACCCATGCAATAATATGGATGGTTGTCAATGCTAGGACATATGATTCTGAGGAGGAAACAATGGTCAAGATTCATATAGGAGGGTGTCTATGCAGAAAAAGCCTTCATTGGTGGGGTCAGCAGAGAGGAGGCAAAAATCCAAGTGCTGCATTTAAATAAAGGCCTGCTAACTCTTAGAATATTCATCTTGATGGAACAGAGCACCTGGACCTGAAGAATCTTAGAAAACTGGAACAAACAGCTCTATGCTTTGTTTCGGATGGTACCACAGCAATACTACTACAAGATCTTGGCCTGGGAGGTGCAACCTGTCAATAAAGATAGCCCTACTGGAGGCTGACAACCCCATTTCAGATGTGTTGGTGTGAAAGTCTAGTCTGGATCCATCAGTGATGAAATATCAGGGAAATGAAAATTACTAACTAACTGAAAGGAAGAACTGGATTTCAGCTTCTCATTTCTTCTGATGTATAAATATCAATGGCTTGAAGGAGGCAAAAACAGAATAGTGTTTGTGAAAAATGAGCTTCCTTCAGACAATTTAAGCATTTAAATGCATGGTAATGTGGGTGGAATTTTGGTCTCACGTTAACATTTTTGGCCTATTTTGATTTTTCAGAGTCGTTCTTGTTCATAACAAAACACGGTGCTTGGGATGGAAGGTAGGATGCACACTGTGGGTTAGATGAAGACATGAGGACATAAGAGCAGAAGCCAAAGTAGATCTGATTGCAAAAATAAAAAAAAAAGGTAAAAGAGAACAGATTATGGCAGTTCATTCACATGGGCAGAAAAGCAGAAGGCAAACTAGTGAAGATGATTTGGAACAGACAGGAAAAAGGCAAGAAGAAATGAAGGCATTCTGCAAACAGGTGGTTGGATTATGTGAGAGAAGCCTTGAGTCAGTCGGGCACGAGTGTCAAAGCAGGTAGTAGAGTAGCACTAACTAAAGAGAGATGGAGACAGCTGACATGACACCCCAACCTCATTTAGAAAAAAAATTGAAAAAGTGGGTTGATGATGATGATTTCTTGTTCATAACAGACAAATGGCAATGGAACTGATACAATAACATTAACCAGCAAATATAAAGCAATGAATCTGCTACACATTGCTGCTAGAAATACTTCTGCTATCACACTAACTCTGGCACTAAATGTCCTAGAGAAAAGATTAATAAATTTTGAATTAAATAGCAAAAACTTGATTGAAGCAATAAACAAAACTCAGAAAGATAGACTCTGAATTGTAATGGGGGAGGGAAGACTCCAGCAAACTCTAAAAATTGAACAGAATATAGAAAAGGAACAAACTAAGCTAAATGCACAAACTCATGCACATATGTACACACAGACACACACATACACACACATACACACACACACACACACACACACACACACACACACACACACACACACACACACACACACCTGAGCACTACTGATATCGCAAAATGCCATCATGGTAAAAGGTATAGTAATATCATACAAAATGATAGAAAAACCTTTGATAGTCTGGGGCCATTCTCTAAATGTGGGAGATACTTTGTGAGGCAGAAGACATCCACAGAAAGGGCTCCTCTTCCAGAAGTACTATTGGTAAAGATGAATGAATTTGATACTGTTGGAAAATTTTCTCATAATTGACTGACTGATGCTTGCTGGCCTTAGTCCAAAGTGTGTTCATGAGGGAAGTGCAATGCTAAATTTCCTAAACACGAAATCTTGTGCTTTCACAAGTTTTATAAAAATAACACTGCTTATTGTTATGCATTTAGCTTATTGTTATGCATTTATGCCGGTTTTTATGCAGTTAAGAAAATGATTTTGTGCTTCAAATATGCATATCACTCCTGATACAATAATACACACATTTATATACTTTCTCTGCATTTTCACTTGTCTTCTGCTGAACTATGCTGTTCATCTATTAACACCAAAAGCTTTTTACTCTGAAAAATTTCTGGCTTAATAATTGCTTCTTGCAAATAAAGAAGTTTAGTCCTTGGCACAAAAAATTTATGTGATTGCAGTTTCTTAAAAACCTAATATTCAAAAGATTAGAATGTATTTAAGAGGATAAACAGAGCTCAACCATTAACTTCAATTCATACTCAAAGTCCTTGAGTTCATAGAACTGCTCAAAAGCTAGGCAAGCAAATACCAGACATGCTATAAGGACTAATAACAGAAATAAGTATGATTCAGAGTGATTCTACAGTTTACCTCAATTTATCTAGGATAGAAGTACCAAATAACATCTCAGAAATAAATGAGAAATGAGTTTGTGTGTGTGTGCATATATATATATATATATATATATATATATATATATATATATATATATATATATATACGTACATACACACATATATAAATATAGAGAGAGATAGCTATAGGTATGTATGCGTGTGTTTTTGATATATATATATATATATATATATATATATATATATATATATATATACACACACACACACACACAGATATATAAATATATATATATATATAAATAAGAGGGTGTGGAATAATAAATATTAGTGAAGGCATACCAACACTGCTCAGCCCATTCCTGGGGTGTATTAAAACATACATGTGTGAAAAATATGTGGCTTGTTGGTGAAATCTGTACGTAGATTCACATACACACATGCATAGGTCACCAAAAGCAGTAACATATCAAAACTGTTTATGTTCGTACTGTTTACAACTAGATACATAAACAGTGACTTACATTCTATAAACTTCTCAGTGGGTTAAGAAAATGTTTAATATAAAACTGCATATAAAGGTGATGCTTACTGATAGCTCCAAAAGGGCATAGTGTTGCATGTAAGTTCATCTATTTTTTTTTTTTTTACATGTAGTTTGTTTAAAGGACTTCTGCTTTTTTTCTGGTGGAAAAAGTAGAAGTGGATACTAGAGGAAGAGATTTGGAAGACCTTTTAGACTCTTGGGAACTACACTAGCAGCTTAAATTAGATATCAGCCATCATCTGATCATAAATGCCTACCTACTGAATGCTCTTTCACTTTAAAGTTCAGCCTTCCAGGTCATAAACAATGAGTCCATAACCAGCATTAATATAGTTGTTAATGTTACACTCTGTACATAACTGTCATACCAGCTGTGTTTGGAGTGTAACATTAATAAAGTCGTTACTATTATTTTCTGAACATGGTTGCTATGGCATGCATGTCCTCTTTCTATTACTTAATGTACTAGCTATTGGGCATCTAACTTATACATCTGCTCAGCATCTGTCATTTATCCTGCATAAAAAAATATTCACAAGACACACTGGTGGACCTCCTTACAAAGCATTCCTCTAAATGCATGTCTGCTAGGTTAAAAGAACACCACATTGGCTTGATCTGACGTCTGTCGGGCCATATGCATAGACATCTGCAGTTCCATCTTTTAATGACTTTTAAGGGTGATCTCTGCCTGTACCATGCAATTGTCATGTACAACCAGTTAGCAAAATGCTGCAACTAAGAAACAGCATCCTCAAGAACTTGGTACTCTGGATCTAGCAATGTTATCCATCACTGCTTGTTGCATTCCTGTTTAGGTAAACCCAGTAAGAAAATTAGGGGAACTATGATGTCACTTTCTTGATGTGTTTCAGTGACAGCTACTCTATGAAAACACCCCAAAACATTATATCTCACAATGGCCTATATTTTTGAGATATCTGCCCTAGGATTCACCTCTTCAGTTGCAGCTATAGACACCTTTTTCTCCACTAGCCCTATCCTTCCAAGGTCTTCATGTCCCACTGTTTTATCATAGTTATAGATAACCTAACTTTTGAAAAGCCTTCTACTTTTCACTCCCTGACTTTGGTGAGTGCTGATGGGTCCAGAGTATAGTTTGAAAATTCAGCTTGGAATCTAAACTTTCATCTATTTCATGTCCAGATGGATGGCAGGTTGGAGATGCAGGGCATTTGGGTGACTGATAGTTTGGGTCAGTAAAACTACATCTAAACAAAACTTGCTGAACAGCGTTGGGATTTCCCTCTCTCATACTCCATTTCCTACCCACCTTCTCTTAAGAGGGAAAGTCTTTAATCCAGCCAGTCCAAACAATGGCATAAGCAATATAAACGCATTGGTGGAATGTAACAGGCTCTCTAGAAAGTATATTCCCATCCACTCAGTTCTGCGTGTCAAATCATGCTATGACAGTATATCACAGTGTATTTGACCGGTGGTGATCTCTTCTGTTTTCCCAACTTGGATAATTTGATCTATACAAAAGATAAGTCAAAAAGCTAACCATCTTTCTGTAAATCAGAAATATGTACTCTCTAATCAGCTGCAGAATGCTTAATGAATTATGCATTACCATTATTAAGTTAAATGCAGTACAGATATGACACATACTATACTGACTATTAAAAAAAGCTTTTGCTCTGCTTATCGCTGTTTTATAATTTATGAGTAGCAGTAGGTAGTCTGAAATAGCTCCAAGATCCATTCTAACAATTTAAAGTAAAAGGTGATGAAAAAAGATATTTGTAATCAAAACAATACATGACAAAGGGAGTTACTAAGCTAAGGCGTGGATTTTTTTTGCGTAAGATTCCAGCATTATCTACTAAGTATGTCATCTAGGAAACTAGTGACGAATCCATTCGAATTTCCCAGTTGCCCCTAAGCCCTGTCTGGGTTAAGTGACTTGCTTAAAGTTCACACAGTAGGAAAATGAAGGCTGAGAGAATCAAACTCTCTAACACTGGAAGCAGCTTGTTAACAATTCTTAGCCTTAGTCCTCAGGGCTGTCATGCTTTAACCAAACAAATCACACTACAAAGTATCAGTACAATAACAAAGAGGAAGAACTGAATACAGGTAGAAGGACTGCATTCTCACTACCAGTATAGAATAATCAGACATGAATTTGCACTGAGCACAATGCAGCTCTGTGCTCTAAGAGGTGCCTCTTTCAGTTTAGGAAAATAGCTAATACAGCATACAAAGCGAACCATACATGAAGCAAAGAAGGTAAGGCATAATCAATACTATGTAACAGGTATTAATCTTATATGGCAACAAAAAATCAAATATGTAAAGTCCATTCACTGTGAAATGCTCAGTAAACTAGCCTTAAAAACAACAGGATGAGAATGGGAATTTGTATTTCACTCTTCTGCTAAACCCTTCCCACAAACCATCGCATTACTACACACCTCCTGTTATGTCTACATCTTAAGCCGAGGACTGGACTGACAGACTGCAGTATGATCTAGTTGAGCTACAAATGCACCCCCCGGTAGTCCCTCTTCACCCAAGACCAACAGGGGGCAGGTTTATATTTCATTGTATAAATCTGATAGGAACATGTTTTGATTAGGCAGTGAAGTTTTTTTTACAGCCTGTATTTAAGTTGACTACAACATGCAGAACTCAGAAGAATGGATTTTATCTATCCAGTGTTAAAGCTAGATATGATTGATCTAATACATATAAGCCCTTTAGCATTCAATGTTATGAAAATTTCTTTTAACAGAAGTAAAGGCTGACTCGCGTAGTATAGCAGTATTGTCTCTAAAACAAAACATTTCAGAAAGTGAAGGAACAAAATTTACTACAAGCATTCTGAAATATTTAGAAGAACCATAGCTCTCAACCTCTTAATACAAAAAAATCTGGACAAATCCCAAATAATTAATCTGTCTTTCCTTTCTGCCTATTTTTTCTGCTGACTGCAGTGGTGGTGCTGCGGTAGCATTGTCGCCTCATAGCAAGACGTTGTCCCGTTCAATTCTCAGCTAGAGCGTCTTCTGTGTGGAGGCATACGTGAATGGGGTGTGCCTTTGTTGAAGGTTGTGTGTCAGGGCTGGTAACCCGGTACGTAAAAATTCACTGCCAATCATTAGCGGACCGGAGTTCCGCTGTGGCGACCCCTAACCAGGAAAAGCCGAAAGACAAACAAATAGCTGTGATGAACTCAAAGCCTCAACTTACTGCACTTGCTGAATGCAAGATACCTGACCTGCTGATAAATCATTTACAGATGTGCAAAACCTCCTGTGATATGAAAGCAGTTCTCCCTCTTTAGTTAACTTTGTAGCATGCATTCCTGTAATCCATTTGGGATATAGCCTATCCTATCTAGGGTACACTGTAGCTTTATTGAGCACAGATCTCACACACACACACACACACACACACAACAACAGCAACAACATGGGAAAACACAGTTTAAACAATACTTGAGCGGAAATCAAATTACTGTTGGTTGTTTTGGCTCAGAATCAAAAGCTTTATGACAATACGGTCACTGTAGCAAGTGAACAAACCATAATGCTGTCTGGATGATCATTTTTTTTCTAACATTCAAGACTTTCTTCTGTGTCCTAATTTTGACTCGATTGAAGTCTGATAGCAATTTAAGGCATCAATCTGTACTCTAACTGAAGTTTCTATACAGATAAGAAGAGACTATGAATGGTGGTGAAATTAGAAAAAAAAATGATAAAGCAGTGTATATGCAAATATGTTAATTTCCAATTTGCTCTGTGCTTCAGGCAATTAATAGAGACTGAGCTAACAACTCATGATTTAAAAAATGCCAGGGCCCATTTTTATTATTACACAGATGGGAAGTATAGGGAGGCTATGTTTTTGCAGCTGGGCCCTCTCCTATGCTATGCTGGGTTAGCAAGGGCCTAATCTAGCGTTGTTGAGGGCACCATAAAAGTAAAAAGAAAATTTATCTCACAGTTCTGTCAACCACCAACTCTGATTACCTGAAACCACTCAACTTCTCTGCTTTTCTTTGGTTTCTTCTCATTCTTTGGCTCAAGTGTAATACATTCAAGCCAGTAAGAGTGAGAGAGACTTCCTGGAGCTAAACAGCCCAGTCTTTTCAAGCTACTACAGCTCAGTTCGTAAGATGGCAAGCACAGGAGCATAAACGATGGCATGGCTCATTACTGCAAGGCTAGTATGGCTCATAACTGTGGTAGTGGCAATACTCGGCCAGTACTGCATGACACAGAATGATTGCAGGTGTATGTGTGTGTGTGTGTGTGTGTGTGTGTGTGTGTGTGTGTGTGTGTGTGTGTGTGTGTGTGTGTGTGTGTGTGTGTATACTACAGTTGGATGACCTATGTTACCATATGATATGGGAATGCAGTCATCCAGTTTCATAGTTTTTATTGTTCAAAAAATGTAGCATCTCTTTTTGCCTTATATTTATGCCAGCCTATGCTGCCATGAGAGTTTCATAGTTCTTGTTCAGAAAATGCAACATATTTTTGCCTCATATTTATGCACTCTTTTTTTTTTTTAATTGTATTAACATGTTAAACCCCCTTGCTAGAAACACAGAGATAGAACAAATCAAACCTTGTATGTCTGCCTACAGAAATCGGCTTATTATGAAATTAGAGCGTAAATCCTCTGCACTAATTGGCTGACCTTCATTAACTTCTTCCTTTTCTAATTACTCACTGAGAATGTGACCATCAATAATGCCAGTCATTAGAGTTTCATACCTCTTATTCAGCAAATGCTTGTTGAACAAACCCTGTGGTTCTATTAATGTTTATGTATGAATTAAAGAAGTCAGCCTCTTATCTGATTTAGCCTCATATTCATGCCCTGTCCCTCAAATACTTCTCTTTTTTTCTCTAAGTCACCAAAGGATATAGTCAGTCAATAATGCCAGTAATTAGAGTTCATAGCTCTTATTGTTCAGAAAATGTGTGCAAGTGCAACACCTGTGGTTTTCTTAAATTTTCAAGTGAAGTAGCAGACATATTTGTTATATAAGGCTCTGAGCTTTTAATTAACTGCTTCCCATAGTCAAAAGTACAGAGATTGAATCATTCCACCTCCATTTGTCTACTATGTGACTTTGAGTAAGTCATTTAACCAGGCAGTGCTCCTGGGTCACCCTTGAAATAGAAAACTTTGCCCAGTGGTTTATGTGTTTAACAAATAGATAAAATATTTAAAAGTGTGCCCATCCCTTGTTATTTTTGGCCTTGACCAGAATTCTTGAGGAAAGAATTTGAAAGGTGTTTTGGTCTATTCCTTGTAAAATACATGGCCTTCTGGCAATTTGATGATGACTGCAGTGACTAAATAATGGCAGGTATGCAAGTTTCAGATTTTGTATCTTTTAGAAAGTGTCTGGTAATGCAAAGCTTGTTATTCTAGTAATTTTCTAAGTATATGAGAAATATTGAAAAACTGTTCCTCATTTTAGTTGTATTTTTTTGTCTGAGCTGGTGGTTAGCATAAAGATTAAGGTAATTACTTCACAGATACATATGACAGGAAAGGATTCTTAGCTTTGAGAAAAAAATGGCTAGGGTTAAAAATGTTCCACAAGGGCAGTTAACCTAGTGCTTACCTATGAGCCTATTCTTTAGTTAAGAAGTTGAGAGGGCATAGGGGTATTACAATAGGTTGCACTCTATGATTCTGACAGCGGCAATTAGAGACACATTTCTGGGACATTATTTACAAATGTATGCCTTCACTTCATTGCTAGCACATATCTGAATTGTACAGTAATATATGTGGCTTTAAATGATAGTTTTATGTGTGTGTGTGTGTGTGGGGGGGGGGGGTGTATGCACATATACACAGAGGGCAATAGTTCTGAAATGTTCCTGCTTTTTCCACTCATAGTTCAGTCCATTCCTAGAAAAACGTCTGGCTCTTTAGTAAATTCTCATGGAATACTGTCAGTTAATAATGGAGAATGTAAGTTTTTGATGGTCTATCCTTCAGAGAATGCTTGCTAATGCAAAACCTATTAGACTACCAACGTTTTTAAATAATCAAGATAAAGATTTAAAATTGGTCCCTCATTTTGTACTTTTCTCTCTGATTCTTGAGCTAAGAGGCTGGAGGGCAAGGGGGTGCAGGGGGTTGCACTGTATAGTTTTCATCTCAGCAAACTGAAATACACTTCTTGGTCATAATTTAAATATGTGTTCACTCATTTTCTCACAAGCAAGCATTGGAGGTGTACAAAGTCATGCAATGGGCTGCAATTGATGGTCATGTTTGCTTTTGTGTGTGTATGTGTATTTGTGTGTGTGTGCATGCACATGTAAGCCTGCAAATATTCGCTTCCTGCACAGTAGATATTGTACATAGGTTCATAGATTCATACTAGGCTATCTGCCCTAGGGCATTTATAAGCCTAGCCAGAGTGTGTTTGGCTTTCGCCACCCATTTTAAATTAATTTTGCTATGCCCTTTTTCTAGTTTAGTATAGTGTGCCTCTGTCTAACAGTGACACAGAAGTGATACCCGGGGAAAACCTACGATCTCCCATCCACTCATCAAGACTCCTCTTGAAGAGAGTCAATGAGGGACTCTGCCTAACCTGGACTGGGATTTTATTCCAGAGTGAGCCTCTGGGTTATGAATCTGTCCCTCCAGCATGTCCTATTTATTTCAGTGCTGAGGTTCAGGTCTCTCGAGTGCGTAGCTCGATGGGATTTGGATTTTCTGAGGTGCAGCATGACCATTAATTCCGGGATGGACATGGCTTTATACATCAGGCACAGATCGCCTCTGAGCAGGCGGTATGCCACTGAGTAGAGCTGGAGTTTCTTTAACCGGGCAGCATATGGCATCTGTTTGAGCCCTTTGATCCTCTTGGTGAGGTACTTTTGGGGTCTTTCCAATTGCTGCAGGTGTCTGGTAAGGTACATCCCAAAAGGGGCATTGTACTCAATTATGGGCCTGATGAGGGATGAGTAAAGAGGCACAATGACCTTCCCTGATCTAGATGTGAATCCCTTCATGATTAGGTGGGCTATACAAAATGTTTTTCTAACCACTGTGGCCACATGGTTGTCAAATGAAAGATTGCTATCAACTTGGGTCCCCAGGTCCCTAATTAATTCTTCTGTACTTAATGGATTACCACCTATGTGGTAATTTGTGGGCACTTAGTTTTTGCCAAAGGGGATGACTATACACTTTTTGGCGTTTAGCTTGAGGCCATGGCTCTGGCACCAGTTGTCTGTTTCTATGAGGCCCTTTTGGAGGATGCTTGTGTCGGCTGGAGAGTCGATTATGGTGCCCAGTTTGCAGTCATCTGTGAACTTGGTCAGCCACAGTCCTTCCGTGTTGACCTGTACCTCCGAGAAATATATACCGAACAAGAGAGGTTCCAGGACTGAGCCTTGTGGGATGCCACTTGTAACTTGTTTGGAGTCTGACATGGCTCCAGCAATTCTAACCATGTGGGTTCTGTCCTTGAGCCAGTTTGCAACCCATCTAGTGACATAGGGGTTTATATTTAAGCTGGTGAGCTTATCTATAATGCCTGAGTGGGGTATTGTATCGAAGGCTTTTGCGAGGTCCAGGTAGGCAGTGTGGACCACCTTCCCCTCATCAATGGCCTTGGTGACTGTTTCAAAGAAATCGACCAGGTTTAAGAGGCAGGATCTGCCCTTAACAAAGCCAAACTGGATAGGATCCAGTGTCTGTAGGTCCCCAATATCTTTATTTATGAGGTCCATGATGATCCTCCTTTCCATAGCTTTGCAGACCAAGCTAGTCAGGCTTATGGGGCAATAGTTTCCAGGATCCGTTGAGGCACCACCTTTGTGGAGAGGGACCACTGTTGCTGTACGCCACTCTTTGGGTACATATCCTGTAGTTAGGCTGAGATTGAACAGTAGTTTTATGTTTGGGTTTAGCTCTTCTTGGAGTTCATGTAGGAGCCAGCCTGGGACACCGTCTGGTCCCATTGATGCTGTGTTTTTTGCTTTGGAGAGGGCGGCTCTTACCTGAGCATCTGAGATGTCAGGGGGGCAGCACTCTGCTGGGATAGATATTTGCCCTTTTGGTGGGGAGGGGGGGGGGAGATTGTGCTGAACCTCTTAGCTAGGATGTTGGCAATGTTTGTGAGTTTGGTGTATTTTTTGTCATTTTGGACTAATTCTGAGCATATCTGGGAATTTCCACCCAGGTTCCTAACATAACTAAAGAAAGCCTTGTGATTATCCTTAGTGTCCTGTGCAATTTTTCTCTCGAAGCTGGCCTTAGATGATTTTATGAGTGCCCGTAGTTTTTTGCTAATACTGATCAGAGATGCCTTCCCTTTTTGGGATTTTGCTCTATCATGTAGTAGCTTCCTCCTTCTATTGTATAGTTTGTTTATGGCTGGGGTCCACCAGACAGGACATCTGCCTTTGGAGGATTGGGTCTTGGTTTTATTTGGGATTGCATGATCCATGCATTCCTGAAGGTGTTCATAAAATGCATTTATAAAGGATTCTGCGGTCTGGGCCGTATTTTCCACAGGCCCGGGGGCTTTGAAGGATTCCACCTTGGTTTTGAGGAGTGTGAAATTTGCTTTAGAGAAGTTTTTCACTGTGGTTTTCTGGGCAGGGGGTGGGGTCGGGATGTGAATATCCAGTGAGATTAGTTTATGGTCTGATCGTACCAGTGAGGGATACACTTCTGGTCTAGAGCATAGAGTCCCCATGTTGGTGATTATCAGGTCCAGTATGGTTTCCCTACTTGTGGGAGTGGTAACAAGTTGTTCCATAGCATTTGAGTTTATAAATTCTAGGAACCTTTGGGCTAGGGTGTTGGAGCTAGAGTAATGCTCCCAGTCTATGTTTGGGTAGTTGAAGTCGCCCAATATAATGGTGTTTGGAGAGACCTTCATATTTTCCAGTGTTCTCAGGAAGGCCGAGTGGGGTTCCTGGGTTTGAGAGGGTAGTCTGTAGCAGGCTATAAACTGGAAGGCAGTTTTACCCACTGTTAGTTGTACATGGATAGTCTCTGATGCTTCGTGCTGTGCCACCAACCTGGAGGTGTGGGTATCTTTGATGAATATTGATACTCCCCCTCCTTTTGTGGTTTGGTCCAAGTTTTGGGGCCGAAAAGCATGGTATGAGGTATAACCTTGGTAGTGCTGGGGTGCTCTCGGGAGCCTTGAACCAGGTTTCTGATACTGCACAGATATCGATGTTCTCCATGCTAAGGAGAGTTTTGAGTGCGTGCATCTTGAGGTTTAGACTTCTGGCGTTGAGTAGCATTACTCTTAGTTTCTTATCCCTTGTGATACCTATGGAGGTGGGTTTGTCTTTTGAGCCTTGTCTAAAAAGGGCACTATGGGGGTAGCAAGAGCCTTTGCCAATATCCAAAAGCCCGGGGGTGACAGGTGCAAGCCATCCCTAGCGAAGCATTGTGGCTTGTCGAGCATGTCATCCCAGGCTGACAGGCATTGGATCCCCTTTGAATGACACCAATACTTAAGCCAATTGTTGAAATTGATCATCTTGTCTTCATATTGTGGCATCATTCTTGGTGAGGGTAAGATGCTACTCAAGGTCAGGGTCATACCGGCCTGGGCTACATGCTCAGAGAGCTCCTCTATGTCTCTTTTCATGTAGTCCAGGGAGGTACGTCTCAGGCCATTCACACCAGCATGGCCAATGACGGAGTCATATTTGTACTTGCCTTGGAGTGACCTGAGTGCTTGTGTTATGTGGCGGATCCTAGCGCCTGACAGGCAGCTCACCGTGACCTTCTCCTTGTTCAGCCTGGTGAGCGGGACGTCATTTGCCTGACGATAGAGTCACCTATTACAAGTGTATCAGGTGTGTTGTTTAGCCTTAAGGGCTGTGACTGTTCGGCACACTGGCTTTGTGAGCTATGTGTTGCACGTGTTTTGTTTTGGGGTAGCGGTTGCTTGGGTGTCTGCTTTGGAGGTCTCTGCTGCTTAGGCAGATTTTTATTTAGAGCCTCCGAGTATGTTTTTGTATGTTTATGTGTTTGGTTTGCTGTCGTGGTAGGTCTATGTGAGACTGGAATTGTAGTGAGTGTGGTTTCCTTCTCCTCCTGACTGGTTACGCCAGTACTGAGTTGAGAGAGCTTAGCCTCCAGTTTAGCTATATGGTTGCATCTCTCACATGTGTTGGAATTTGTTGGGAGGAGGAGGAGAGGGTTGTCTGTGTACATGAGGCAGTTGTAACATTGCCTCAAGATTCCCAGATTCACCAGCTGGACCAGAGAGGAGATTGACAACTGACCTTTGGACATGCTAGAATAGTATTGGGAATTCCTTTATAATTGAAAAAAAGTGCCAATGGGGAACAAGGTACTCAAGGGGAGTTTGTGAGGGTGTAGTGTTTTTAATTTTTTATTGCTGACTTAGTGAGCAAGTGCCAGGTAACTTAAATGCAATGTGTTACAGGTAACTTAAATGCAAAACTGACAAACAGTAACTTTCTTTCAAGTGAAACAAGGAAATAAGTACAGTAAGCAATGCAGATATCACTAGGGATCCACAGAAGCACTGAAAAGCGGAAGGATATATTTGTAGTAAACAAGAGCATCAGCATATGAGCCATGTTCTTTGGGTAAGATATTTGCATTCCTTATTTTGTAGATAATGTGCTTATTATTTCAGCAGTGAACAAACTGGAGACTATGAAATCTATGACTTAATTGTTAATATTTTAACTATGAATACATTTAATTTTGTAAGCAAGTGAATGTGAAATGCACTGTGTTGGGTTACAGCACTTTGCCTGCTACTTAGTGAAGATAACCAAAGCTGTAAACTGTTAATAAGCTGCGTTCTCTATGAAAGAAGGAGTTTGATTTCATCAGCTTTTACTTGTCTGTGCAACTCTCACAAAGTCACTTTCCATGCTGGGATCCTGGTCTGCCCCTAAAAATGGACACTTATATCCACTGTGCTGCCCCAGTTTGATAGCAAATGTGTTACACATTTGTCATTTGAATTCCTGAGCCCTTCATATACCTAATTATTGCTTCACTATGTATTACTTGACCATCAGTCCAATCACATCTCATATAGTTAATTTGTGTGAATAGATGTATTTTTAAAAAAATATTAATATTAAAGAGAAAGAAGTTTACTGTTGTTTAGGCTAAGTCTGTCTTCAATGAGAGAGAGGTTAGTTTAGCAAATGGTTGTCAGGGTTTTTTGCTGTAAAATTGAAATAAAAGCTTTAAATTTAATCTAACTTAATGAAATCACTGTAAAAGTAAAGAAAAAAATAATATGCACACTGGCACATTTGAGCAGTGTTTTTTAATAATTGAGAAGAGACTCTTAATGGTATGTCAGCGGTGGTCCAGCCCATTACCCTGCCTAGGGCCCCATGTTGTCTTGATCCTGCTCTGGGGTTAGCTCTTGTTCCCATGTAATATTCTAGTCTATCAAAGACTTTGGGATAAATTAAAATATTTTTTTCTGCTCCAAGTCTGTGAATTTTATTATTTTGACCGACAACACAAATTTGCATACGTGTCATTCTCTGTAGTGGAAGCTATGCTAAAATGTACATGTATGTGACAGTTCATTGATTGGCTAGAAGTTGTTAAACATCTATTTATTCACATATACATAGTACAAAAAATTACAGAGGAAAATGTTGAAAACTAAGATTGAGTAAAGAAACATTTTATAACACTGTTACTGTTTAGGCAGATAATGATGACTTCAGCATGTGCCCACATACTCTCAAAAGCTAAACATGCTAACACTGAGGTCATACAAGGAATATGTGGTCTTCTATCAAAACCAAATATTCCATTTACTCTACGATAATGTACCCTAGGACTATGCAGATTCAGTTATGAAGGACTTCCATCTCTTCAACAACACACATACTATTTTTACTTTTGGAAAAGGGAGCTGGCTGATAAACAGATGACTGCTTCAACCTTTAGATACTTTTCCTGGGACACTGACAATAGTAAAGTACACTTTCTTAACATATAGTGTACTAAATTCTATATCAGACATTTGATTATCATGTTTCTGTTGGTTTCTTCTTAAAACTTGCAATAAATACACTTATTGAAGTACAAGCCTAGCCAAAGACACCATGTTGATTGCCTGCAGGAACACTGCAACCAATGCACTCTAACAAAAGAGCAGGACATGTTCCCTGCTTTAATCTGTAAAGATATAGATAACATCTTAGAGCTATGGACTTTAGTTTACAAAAAGAGTGAAGATATTGAAACCTTAGGTAATAAAACAGCAGTACTTTAATCAGTTACCCGATTGACTAACCCGTAGACCCAAGAAATACAACGAGTTATTTATAAATGAGATTCTTCTATGAGGTTTCTGATCAAAAGGGGAATAGTTTAGATAACCGACCTTGACAAAATAATTAGAAGTTGATTGACCCAATTGTGGTTAATGAATCTGGAAATCTAGTGGGATATTTCCATGATGCTTTGTCACAAGCATTAAATCTGTCCATGGTATAAGTACAGTGTTAGCAGATCAGTCCATGAAACTACCTCCTTTCCTAAATCTGAGACCCAGATGGGTAATCTTTAGGTTTCGATACTGAAATTCCGGATACTGTCAAAGAGAGGAAATAGTTCACACTAAACAACTAGGACGTCTGACTCTTTCAAGATCACAGAGCAGGTTAATTTCTCAGAAGAAGTATTTGCTTGTGTTGTAAGAATTTCAGTGCTACAACTTTCAGATACCCAGCTAATTAAATTGTACAATGGAAATCATACCGATAGCATTTAACTATTTAGAGGGTGCAATGCCATTTCTGTAATGGAAGCTAAGCACAGTAGTAGTTCCTAACCTTACATTTCAAGAAGCCTTGCAGCTGTTTTTTCAGCCATGTTCTCTTGCATTAATCAAAAGACATCAGGTGCACAATGGGGCTAGCCAAGTACACAGTCGATTCCTTCTACAAAATCATCTTTTGAACAAATAGCAAAAAAGCTCAGAACTTATGGATACCTTGAAACTGATATGACAACTTTGAGTAACTTCCCTGAAATGAGTAACTTACTGTTTACAGTACCCACTATTATAACATGTCCTCAACAGAACAGACTCTAGAAATAAACATGGTGGAAAAGTCTGACACTGACAGAAATGGGGATTCTCAATCAGTACTGACAAATTCCAAGTCAAGTCAATGTATCAATTCTCTGAAACACCAATGAAGAGAAAGGACCTGAACCTGAAGCAAATGGCAAGCAAACAAAACATTAGGGATAAAACCATAAAATCATGTGTGGACTGGTGAGATTGTTTCCTCTAAAACCTGGGAAGGTAATGACCCATTACCTAGAGTTATGGTGCCATAGTAGCTAAAAGAGTGTACCTTATCTACATACTTTATTATTTTTCAGTTTCCAGTTACCTGTAGTACTTTGTATAAAATTGTACTCCATTGACATTTCATGTTTTTAACTGAAAGTTATACTTCTCCTGGATCAGATTCCACTCCCATACCTGGCAATGCTAGATAACACTCCACACATCTGATAATGACCTTTTGTACTCAACTAGCTTTGAGCATCATCTAGTGTCACCCTCTATGTGATAATGAAAATGGACTTTTACATTTAAGACAATTTCTCTTCTATTTCTGTTCTCATTTGTTAGAGCTGCTAATCACTTAATAATGGTCATTACATTAGAGCTGTTAATCACTTAATAATGGTCATTACACTTTTGCTTTTGATACTTTGGAAGTTAAGGGTTACAAATTCAATGTTAAATAGGATTATACACTGGTCAGGCAAAAGACAGAGGACAACAATTAAACATGTTGATTGTTATTGTCGTCCTCTCTCTTTTGCCTGACCAGTGGACATTTTTCTTGTGTTCATTGTTTATTCTTCTTCTTTTTGGGTTTGCTGTTGCTTAAATGGAATGTTGTTAATACTTACCTAGACTTTGTGCTACCTAGTACAATTCATTATTTAATTAAAAAGCAAAATAGCAAAAAAGCATGCTAAGTGCCCATATAGCTATCTGGGTTAACTTGCAAAATCCTTGGTAGAGGAGTAGCCATTTGTAAACAGCAAGCTCTACTGGTTTTGCAAGATACAGGAAGATAAAGAAGATAGGCAGACAGTGGCAAAAATTGGTACAACTAACGGACAACTGATGCTGTGAACAATATATGTATGAAATGTACATGAGCCAACCTTCTATGTAAACTTCATTAACAGACAGATGCACACATTTAATCTAGATGATGCATACATTTATTTAGGTAAGACTTCAGTTTAAGCATGGATTCTTTCTTGGCTACAATTCACCCCAATGAAACTTAAATGCAGAATATTTGGTTAGATTATTCCAATATTATAAAAGTTATTAACCACTTGGAAATTTGCCCTAGTCTCAAATCTGACCATGATGCTCTTAGCATAAACCTGTGCCTCAGTGGTATAACAATAGATATCAAATAGTAGAGGATAGACCTACTTGTGCTAAACAATGCTAATTATTTAAGATTTATAGAACAAGACCTTACCAAGTACATTAGTGACAACTTAGCCAGTAAGGCCACATACACTTGGTTTGAAATTCATAAACAGGAAATCAAATCCATAGGTGCAAAGTCTAAAGCTTGCCTTTTATACAAAACTGTAGGAGAAACTCGTTGAATGGGAGTAGAAGTTTTGTACCACACATATTGCAAGAAATGCTTTCAGAATAAAATCCAGAATGTAGTAACACTTAAAAATGTTTTTTTTTCAAGCTTGCAAAATACAAGATAAATGTGATAGTCTCCTAACCTTCTCATTAAAAACGAGACAATCACATCAAACATTCAATCAGTAAATGTACTCAAATGTCAAATCACCTCTGCTGAAAAAAAAGCAGTCTGAGATTGTGACTATTTGTACAGAAATGTACCATGAAACCAATGTCTCTCACATGATACCTATCACATTATTACATCATTTCTTTGCTAAGTTACAACTATGCAATATACAACTCAGACAGACAATTACATCACAAGCTAAGTGGAATTAATTTAGACTGTCTAGGGAGGTAAGGACAATAGTCATCAGAGTCTAGCCATCAATCTATATAAGATTATTAAGGAACAGCTGAAAATCCTTTTTTTAAGTATTACATTGAATGTGTGAAGAAGGCACTCTGTGCCCAATCCTTAAGCTGATCTAGAATTATTGTGCTCCCTAAACCAGGAAAGGACCTCTTCCAACTCAAGGTACAGAACAACCTTCCCATATCATCAATCAGCTAAGGTGTTGCTGAAGTACCTTTGTTAATACTTACCCTCCAATGTAAGTCACTTTCTCCTGACTTAGCAGCTAATATTTTCTGCTCCACGCTCATGAATATGCTCATTAATCGATTTCTCTGTAATGGTGGTTTATCAAATGTAGGTATTTACCATGATTCTCATCTGAGATCAAATTTCAAAATAGCACAGATACAAGATCTAGTATCATTAACATAAGGATAGGACTACTTGGAACCTTATAAAATGCAGAAAACTCAAAACTTATTAAAATGATGTGTCTAAATTACCAAAATATGCATAAAACAAATCTGCAGTTGCAGAACATCAATAACCCTGAACAATTTTGGTGTGGTATGGAGTTTTTTTTAATCTGTGTAAGGTTAAACTACTGAAATCATTTTCTTTCCTATGTATGATGTAGCACCATTGTTTAGTGTTTATTCTGAATCTGCAGTTTTGGGATGAGCTATTTGGATTCCTCTGTAGGGCCCTTCATGGAAGCTCTCTTAAAAGGTATAAATTACATTTGAGCCTTGGTGTCTGACAGCCAATTATGTCTTGTCTAGTTTTTAAAGGCACCCAATTAGTTTTGTTTAAATAAATTGCTACAGCATGGATAGCTAATGTATATCTATATCTATATCTATGTATGTATCTGTCCATTGGAAAACAGGTATACTAATATTCATTTGCTTTTCTTTATTAGCATACTAGGTACTTTGAACATGCATCCACTCTTAGTTAATTTCCAGAGTAGACTCTGTAGAAGTCATTGAATGGATAAACTATCAGGAGATATAAAATAACTCATACGTGTTAAACTTAGCAAAGAAAGAGTTGTCAGCAGTCTTCTCATAAACTTGTCTGTGACTTTGATATGAGCAAATGTCAACTACTACTAACACCCTTGCACTGAAAGAGGTAACCCTTAATATTGCACATTTAGGTTGGGATCCATTACCTGACCAAGTGCCTGAAAGCTCAGCCAGGGATAGGATGGAGGATCGATTTTGCTAGCTCATTTATCCTGATCGAGGGATGGAAGGACAGCTGTTTCTGGGAGATTAAGGAAACCATCCTTGTGAAAGCAATTTGGTCAGATACCAGCAGATTATCCTCAGCTTAGCCCATCTTGACAATGGTGTGTTAAGAGTGAATGTTGGGCATAACAAAAAAAAAAAAAATCACACTGCCTGAGGAGGATGCCTCACTTCAGCTTGACTCTTGTCCATCTGGAAATGTGGCTACAATCAGACATAAAGGAACAGATGGATCAGGATGAGATATGGATCTGATGGTCTGGGGAGGGTGGGAGAAAATAGCTGTTCTTCTGATTTGTTACTATAATTACTTCTCCTTTTGTTGTTCACTGTCTAATCAGCTTCATAGAAGGAATAACAGGTTGTCATATGGCATTATATCACCTGTTTCCAATTTCTAGTCCTCATCAGTGTTACGCAACACTCCGTGATTAACTTATTGTTTTCTACATTTAGTGAATGACATTAGTATTTCACTGCCAGTTTGGCTAGTACATGGATTACTTTGCACTGATTTGCATTGCTTTGCACAACTTCTTGCATATCTGCAGTGAAATTAGTAACTGCAGCTCTTATCAGATGGTAGAACAGTGCATGAAGGATCTCCCTAAATCTCCTGGATACTAAATACTCTCTCTCTGAATGTAATTTTACTTTGTATGCGGCCTCTTCAATGGTGATCATCAAGTGCTCTGAAAATTCTCTTATCAAAGTTAATTATTCTGAATTAAATCATGGTACTTCATGAAGTCAGAGATGGCCTGCATAGCAACATAATCATCTGTAAAACAAGTCAAAATCTCAAAATACTCTGTAGAGCTTTATGATTGATTATCTTCTAGACCCTCCCCACCCACCCTGTCTTATCTCTCCCTCGTTTACTTTCACTACCTGCCTTTCTTCTTCCCATCAGTTCACCTCTCCACTTCTTTTACCTCTATTCCCTTTAATTTGAGTTCACAGATGACCATTAAAGGCTTACATCTTTATACTGTTCATATCACTGTACAAGATGATCGAATTTACATTACAGTTTATTTGTGGACTATTATATTTATTATATGTTTATAACTCACTGCATATTGCATTAATTCCTTTTTGACTTACTGTTCCTTTGCTTGAATGCTATCTATTAACCGTATAATTTTCTTGGCGTAATGACTTGTACATCTACTTGTTACAGTAATCATTTGCAAAGCTAAGCTGTAGTGACCTCTTGGTCCTGTATGCTTATGATTTCATCTTTTCCCATGCCTATAGCTATGCTATCTGAAATGCTGATATCTTTCATATAATTGACTATTTTGGGCATTTGTTTCTCTAGGCTACAACTGTAAATTGGTTTTGTCCCTCAGTACCTCTCATTTATCAGAGGTACATACATAGATACATAAATAAATAAAAACTGATGATATTCTCCACTTAAGATTTCAACTAGGGTGCCTTCTATGTGGTGTCTCCACACCCTCCCTTTATTTACATAAGGTTTTGTTGGCTGTTCCTTTTTATACCAACATCCCAAAGAAGTATTTTAGCTGATTTGGTGATGTTCTAAATTCCTAGTTTCCATATGCTTCAGGTCTGGATGAAATACTTAATTTGGGACTTTTCAAGTCATCTGCTTCATATCCCACACTGTTACATCCTAAACTCCAAGAAAAAAAAATAGCAACCATGTTAAGTATGAAATGCCTGTAATAATGGCATACAGGGATGAAGACATTATTACAGCAAAGGTGATCCCAGTTTGACTTGTAGTTCAGTCACTTTTTACAAGCAGGGAGGATGAGCTCAACCACCTTTGGGGAAGGGATGTTGTTCCTGTCCCATCTTGGGTGAAAGGATGTTGTTCCTTCACCAATTATGGACAAGGGATGTGGTTCATAGGTAAGTACTAGGCTATCTGCCCAAGGGCATTTATAAGCCTTGCCAGAATGTGTTGACTTTCGCCACCCCCTTGGATTATTTCCCTGTGCCTCTGTCCAGCAGAGCCATTAGTTCCCTGTGCCACTGTCCAGCAGAGCCACTGCAGTGATCCCCGGGGTAAATATTCTGTTTCCCATCCACTTGTCAAGGTTTCTCTTGAAGAGTGTTAGTGAGAGGCTCTGCCTGATGTATATTGGAATCCTGTTCCAAAGCATGGGGAGTCTCTGGGATAAGAATCTATCCCTCCAGCATGTTCTATTTATCATTGTGGTGAGGATTATATCTCTAGAGTGTACGGCTCTCTGGGATTTGTTTTTTTTTTAGGTGGAGCATGTCCATCAATTCTGGGTTGGACATCGCCTTGTATGTCAGGCAGAGATCACCTCTGAGTAAGCGGTATGCAACCAAGTACAACTGGAGTTTCTTGAGTCGGGCTGCATAGGGCATCTGTCTGAGGCCAGTAATCCTCTTGGTGAGGTACTTTTGTGGCCTTTCCAGCTGTTGCAGGTGTCTTGTAAGGTACATCCCAAATGGGGCATTGTATTCTATGATGGGTCTAATGAGTGATAAGTAGAGAGGCACAATAACCTCTTTTGTTCTAGATGTGAACCCTTTTGTGATTAGGTGGGCCACATAGAAGGATTTTCTAACTACCTTGGCAGTATGATTATCAGAGGAGAGATTGCTATCTACTTGGGTCCCCAGATCCCATATTACATTTTCTGTATTTCGGGGACTACCACCTATGTGGTAGTTCGTGGGTACTTTGTTTTTTCCAAAGGGGATGACTATGCACTTTTTGGCATTTAGCTTGAGGCCATGATTTTGACACCAGGTATCCGTCTCAGTGAGACCCATCTGGAGGGTGTCTGTATCAGCCAGAGAATCAATTATGGCCCTTTGTTTGCAGTCGTCTGTGAACTTGGTCAGCCATAGTCCTCCTATGCTTGCCTGTACCACTGAGAAGTATATACCGAACAGGAGGGGTCCTAGGACTGAGCCATGGGGAACGCCACTTGTAACTGGTTTAGAGTTGGACATAGAGCCTGCAACTCTCACCATGTGGGCTCTATCCATGAGCCAGTTGGCAACCCATCTCATGACATAGGGGTTTATGTTCAAGCTGGTGAACTTGTCTATAATACTAGAATGGGGAATGGTGTTAAAAGCCTTTGCGAGGTCTAGGTAGGCTGTGTGGACCTCCTTTCCCTCATCTAATGCCTTGATAACCATCTCAAAGAAGTCCACCAGGTTTAGGAGGCATGATCTGCCCTTAACAAAGCCAAACTGTGTAGGGTAAAAGATTTGGAGGTTCCTAATGTCTCTGTTAATGAGTTCCATGATGATGCATTCCATAGCTTTGCAGACTAGGCTAGTCAGGCTTATAGGGCGATAGTTCCTGGGGTCCGTTGTGGCTCCACCTTTGAGGAGCGGGATAACTGTTGCTGTGCACCACTCTGTGGGTACATAGCCTGTAGAGAGGCTGAGTTTGAACAGTGTGTTTAGGTGAGAGGTTAGTTCATTTTGGAGCTCTTGTAAGACACAGCCTGGGACTCCGTCCTGTCCCATTGAAGGTGTGCTTTTGGCTTTGGATAGGGCTGTTTTAACCTGTGTGTTGGTGATTGACAGGGCCCTACATTCTTCTGGTATGGTTATGGGCCCTTTAGGGGGTGAAGTCTGCACTAAACCTGTCTGCCAGAATGTTTGCAATATCAGTCGGTTCAGTGTATTGTGTGCCATTCTGCACTAACTCGGAGCAGATCTGAGAGTTTCCACTTAGGTTCTTGACATAGCTAAAGAATGCTTTGTGGTTATATTTGGAGTCATTGGCAATTTTTCTTTCAAAACTAGCCTTGGATGATTTAATGAGGGATCGTAGTTTCTTGCTGATACTGATCAGGGATGTCTTTCCTTCTTGGGATTTTACTCTTTTCTGTACTAGTTTCCTCCTTCTGTTGTATAGCTTGTTTATGGCAGGGGTCCACCAGACTAGTTTCCTTTTCTTGGAGGAGTGAGTCTTGGTTTTACTTGGGATAGCATGATCCATGCATTCCTGCAGATGCTCTGTAAAGGTTTCAGCAGCTTGGACAGCATTGTCCTTTAGCATGGGGGCTGTGAACCTTTCCACCTCAGTCTTAAGTAATGTGAAGTTTGCTTTTGAAAAGTTTTTCATGGTGGTTTCCTTGATTGGGGTGGGGGAGGAATGTGGATATCCAGAGTGATTAGTCTATGGTCTGATCTAACCAGCTAGGGGTTGACCTCCGGCGTGGAACACCGATCACCCATGTTGGTGATGACCAGGTCCAATATGTTGTTCCCTCTGGTGGGGGTGTTAACCAGTTGATCCAGGGCATTCGAGTTTATAAATTCTAGGAAGCGTTGGGCAAGGGAGTTAGTACTTGAGTAGTTCTCCTTGTTTATGTTTTGGTAATTGAAATCACCCAGTATTAAGGTGTTTGGTAGGACTGTCATATTTCCCAGTGTCTCCAGAAATGCGGAATTGGGGTCCTGGGCCATGGTGGGTGATCTGTAGCAAGCTACAATTTGGATTGCAGTTTTGCCCACTGTTAGTTGCACATGGATGATCTCTGATGCATTGTGCTGCGCCACTAACCTGGAGGTGTGGGTATCCTTGATGAATATGGATACACCCCGCCTTTTGTGTTTTGGTCCTGGTTCTGTGGCCGAAAGGTATGATATGAATTATAGCATAGTAGTGCTGGGGTGCTCTCAGGAGCCTTAAACCAGGTTTATGTTAGTGCACAAATGTTGATGTTCTCCATACTGAGGACTGCCTCGAGTGAGTGCATTTTGAGGTTTAGACGTCTGGTGTTGAGTAGCATTACCCTCAGTTTTTGGTTACTTGTGCTATTTATGGTGGTGGGTTTGTCTTTTGAGCCTTGCCTAAAAAAGGCACTATGGGGGTGGCAAGAGCCTTGGCCAGTATTCGAAAGCCTAAGGGTGAAAGGCGCAAGCCATCTCTTGTGAAGCAACGTGGCTTGTCGAGCATGTCATCCCAGGTGGACAGATACTGGATCCCCTTTGAATGACACCAGAAACTTAGCCAATTGATGAAATTGATCATTTTTTCTTTATACTGTGGCATCATTCTTGGTGAGGGCAGGATGCTACTCAGGGTCATACCGGCCTGGGCTACAAGATCAGAGAGAGCTCTTCCATGTCTCTTTTCATGTAGTCCAGGGAGGTATGTCTCAGGTCATTCACACCAACATGGACAATGACAGAGTTGTATTTGTACTTGTTCTGGAGTGACCTGAGTGCTTGTGTTATGTGGTGGATCCTGGCACCTGCCAGGCAGCTAATTGTATCCTTCGCCTTGTCCAGCCTAGTTAGTGGGACATCAGTGTGCCTGACCATAGAGTCACCTATTACTAGTGTGTTGGGTATATTATTTTGCGTTAAGGGCTGTGATTGCATGGCACACTGATTATGTGAAGTATGTGTTTCATGGTTGGTGATGGGGTGTGGAGGTTGCTTGGATGTCTGCTTTGGCAGTCTCTGTTGCTTTTGAAGATTTTTATTTAGAGCTTCCGAGTATGTTTTCATGTATTCATGTGTGTTATTTGCCGGTGTTGGTTTATTAGGTCTATGTGAGACTGGTGGTGTGTTATTACCCTTCTCCTCTTGACTGTCAGTTCCAGTCTTGGTTTGAGAGAGCTTTGCCTCCAGTTTGGCTGTATAATTGAATCTCTCGCATATATTAGTATTTGGCGGTAGGAGGAGAGGGTTGTCTGTGTACATGAGGCAGTTGTAACATTGCCTCAAAATGCCCAGACTCACCAGTTGGACTGGAGAGTACACCGGAAACTGCCCTTTGGACATGCCTGAATAGGTAGAGTAAGCTGTTATTCTGATTTGCTGGTGTGGACGAATAGAACGCCTTGTTCTTCTGGGCAGTATAGGGGGGGGTCTAGTGCTTGGGTTAATTAGTGCTTGCTATGAGTTTTAAGCAAGTGCTTGACTGTGAAATTAATGGTTTGAGTGCTAAAGTTGAAGATTTGTCTAGTTCCAATGGAAAAATTGAAGAGTAGACTTTGTGGAGCCAAGAATAGTTTAACTCTAGGTAAATGGCGCTGCCCTGTGCACAAAACCGCTCAAATGTGGTTTTTATAGCAGAGAAGTGAAAGAGATAGAAATTACCTCAAAATGGCTGATAAACTACTAACTTCTGGGCTGAAACCACTCCTCCAGGGACAGATAGGCTGCTCAAAGCTCCCCTCTCTCACAGGTGAACAAAGAAAATTCCTTCTATCCAAGTAAGGTATAGGCAACACCGAAACTTGTAACACAGCCCTGGATTCAGCAATAACCTGAAAACTGGACTATACTAGTTCAGAAAGGTGTGAAAAAGTATATATAAACAATGACAGCAGGATACTATGACTCAGTAATAAGTAGGATGCCTTACACTATAGTTCATATAATGATTTGGTACCTGGATAAACCACTAGGCACAGGGTGTTCTCAGCAGAGCATTTTATTCCATCCTACTATCAATATTGCTAGGCAAGCTAAGAGTAGAAGTGAGAGACAAAACGATGATTAGATGAAGGAAGGCAGAGATGGTGGGAGTTAAGAAATAATGACAGGAGACTGTTATGAGTAGACTGCCATCAGTGGAGTCACAGGGCTTGAACTTTTCATAGTCAAACAAAAGTCACTTTTTCCATTTTAATATAATTTGAGCTCATCTGTCTGTAATTCACAAATGTCATTTCTTGCCTAAAAGAAAAACTCTGTGAAATAGAACAGCTGGACCCTTTTAGTAGGTAGGCCTGAGCACAAACTGCAGTTCTAATTCACCAGGTAGGTAAGATGGCATTTCCATTTCAAATATCATACACGAATAAAAACAAACATATTACTGAGTATTATTAATCATTAGTCAGGAGAGTCTACTTTAAAGAACCAGTTACAAAACAATCAGCAATTAAATGGTTTATCCACACTTAGATAATTGTTAGTTAATGTAAATTATTTTCAGAGTAAACAAAAACTTAAGGAGCCAACCTTGTTAAGAGAAAAGGTGTTAGTGTTCATAACTGAGGCTTGTAACAAATGTGTTGAGAAGAGTTCACTTAAACTTTTCCTGTCAAAAATCATTTGGAGCCAGCACAGCTGCAGTGGGAGAATCACAAAATGAGACCTAGAGGAGGAGAGGAAAAAATGAATGAAATTAAGTACAAAATTCAAATTTTATAATTGGCAAACAGAGTGCTTAAACAGGACAAGAACGTATGCTAACAATATAATATTTTTCAGTAATGTTAAAGATAATTAAAAGACAGCATTACTTCAATATTTCAGTTTTTTTTTCATCATCACAAGTTATTTTTCCTTTCCTTTAACTTGACTATAACAGTGTCTGTCATATATAAAGAAAATATCATTTAACTATTGGCTTCACTGCTTTCTTCCTGAGGCTCTTTCTATCTCTTCTGCAAGCACCTAGTTGGCCTCTTAGCATTATTTCTTTATTCTATCTGTGATATCATCTGCTTGAAAAAAAGGAAGAACTTTATCTTAGATTTCTATGACCTCAGGAAAGCAAGGTATTTATTGACATCACTGATTTTAGCAACAGCATCCATACAAAGTTATAAACCTAGGTACTGATGGGGAGACATTTTATTTTTAAAAAGTTAATCTTATGTGTAAATGTAATATGATGGAAGGTTTGTAATGTTAAAAACATGCACACAATTTTACAATGACTGTTTTTAATAGCAGGTTTTTAGGACTAGTGATTTTTTGCTGTTCTTCATTATGAGTTTTTTCTTGGTGTATGCATTTATTGTGATATGCCTTTAAGAAATACAACCTGTTGGTAATAATGTATCTTTCACAGACTTTTTAGTTTAAATATTGAATGGTTACTTATTTTGGTACTCTAATGAAGTCGTGTGACTTAAAGGGGACAAAAGTGTTTAGTACTATGTACTTAAGTAATCAGCTGCTGTGGTATTAATCACTGGACTGTTTCTGTGGATTTATTTTACAACAGCACTGAGCTGTGTTCGTTCAGTGGTGTGGCTTCCTTCTCTGGCTATGTATACGAGTGTTTTCCAGTTCGGGTTTGTCTTTTTGAATTACTAGGCTTTTAACCTAGGTGAAAAAAATTATACTTTCTCATACAAAGGCCATTTTGATTCTTATACATCCACTTAAATACTTAAATAAATAAATCTGTGCACTATAACAAATTAATAATAATGTCCCAGTCCATGAATTTACAGTGTGCTCTGACTATTATAATTTAGCAGCTCTTAATTTTAAAATTGTTGTAATGGTTACATTCTTGTTAATCCTAGGTGGTGATATTGTTTTAAGATGTAACTGACAGTACAGTTCCTTATATTCTGTGGTGGTCTCCCATGTACCACCATATCATATCTCTTTTTACAGTTTCCAAAATACCAAATATATTTTTTAAATTACTACAAATTAGAGTGTAACTGTAAAGAGCATTTTTTATGTTGGCATTCTTTATATCATAACAACGTGCATACACTCTCATCTTTAGAGCTCTTTCCATCTTCCCAACATAGAAGGCATCATAGCACACACTGCAACATAAACTAAACCAAATGAATTACAGTTACATATTTTACATTTAATTTATATTCATTACTAATTATTATAGTGGTAATGTCTAAAATATATTTACTGTAGGGATAATATCAGCATTTGAATGAACCTCTCTTCCATATATTCTTAGGGGGTTTATTCTCCTCAAAAGTTCTCTTTAGGTTTTGACACATTTTATGTACAAAATGAGGTTTGCCCCTAGTAGCTTATATACATCCTCACTAGCTCTAAATATATTCCAATTTTTGGTAATTGTATTTTGGACATAGCTAGACCCAATATCATATCTCAAACCATTGCTCACTCAAAGCAATCTGATTGCCCCCTGTTAAATTCTATATATCAAATGTCACATGTCAGTCCTTGTTGTTTCTGAAGACAAATCCTCTCCTAAAAGAGATTTGTATTACTTCCCCTGACCATTTGTAACCTAATCGCTGATGCTGTCTATAAATGGGAGTGGGTAGCCTCTTTCAAGGAACATATTAATTAATGTACCTTTCTCCTCCTGAAATCTGGATTTTTTAGAAACCATCCTAGTCAACCTCACAAACTGGACATTAATCATTTTTTTCTTATATTGAAGTGTATGGTAACTACTACAATGCAAATATTAGAGAAATGTGTTTTCAATCTAAAGTTGATTCAAACCCTACTTCAGTATTATATATAGTGGTTTCCACATAATTAAAAAATTCATCAGCTGCTATCACTGGACTTAGAGGCTGTATGTTACTGCTGTTAGTCTGTGGTTTTACAGAGCTGATACTGTATGCACTATAATCAATTTTAATTATAATGTATGCAATATAATTAATTTTAATTATAATGTATGCAATATAATTAATTTTACTCTCCAGCTCTATTCCTTGCATGCTCTCCACTTCACATTCTTGTAACCTTTGCACTAATTCTGCCTCATTTACCTTTGTTTTTCAGTTTGCACGGGTTTCTTTCCTGAGTGACCCCCCCCAATCTGGGATTCACTGCATAAAGCAATTTATACCTTCTCCACTGAAGCTGGCTATCTTAACTAAGTAAAACCTCTGGGAAGCAAGAACCTGACTCCCTCAAGCTTTTCAATTGTAATAGGTGAACTACAATTTAGTTTTTGTAAACTGTTGAGGCTTAATGGTGTATGCACAACAATAGTGAAGGGATCTAGCCAACTGCCACTAGATTGGGCTATACTACTTTGAATCAGCCTTACATTCACACAGTGCTCCAGTCCCAGACATTTACTTTTTAATTTGGTAAAGTAATTTTGCTCCCTCCTTATTGACTACATTTGCTAGTTTACCCCTAGGATCCAATTAAAATTAGCCTGAAAATTGGTGTAAAATTTAAAAAAAGAATAAAACAAATTAAAGTACAGCCAAAAACATTGCTTACATACAATCACACAAACAAACCAAAAGCCCAAGGTAACTCTCAGAGTCAGTGTTAGCACCGCTCCACTCACCCTCACTGGGCTCAGCTCGCTCCTCTCCCCTCCCTGCCCCCACTAGTGCTAAATTTAAATCAGACTTTGCCACTCCCCTCCTGCTAAGTACCAATCAGCACCTCACACATCATTGAGAAACCCTCCCCCTAACCCATTTCCTTCTCTCTCATTCTTCCACACCCTGTTAGCGCAGTCAGCCATCAAATTTGGCCTACCCCCTATCAAAATGCAAACAAGCAAAACAACACTAATTACCCAAATGCCTACACTGTTTCTATTTTACCACCTCACTGCCTACGAACAAACACTTGACCATGGTATTCACTACCCAAATGGTCAAACAGACACCCACAACTTCACACATAACACCAAACACTTCACCTTCCCCAGCACACCGAATATACCACCCTCCATAAAATACCACCCCTGTACAGCCACAAAACATAATCGTAAAGACAAAGACTATATAAAGCTTATAAACAAACTCCTAAAGCTCAGAATATCCCATCACTATAACCTTATAACACATGAAGACATTCATCCCAACTCTGGCCCACCTACACCCAATAACCTCCACTCCCCTACCACAACCACCACAGTCAAGCTACTCATGAATATTCCCACTAGTTCCCTCCTAGCATGTCACCTAAATATTAGAAGTATTAACAATAATATTCCCAACCTATATGCCCTCCTAGCAATCCACTCCCCAGACATAATGTGTCTTACAGAAACTTGGCTAAAACACAGTACTACTGACAATGAGATACTACCTCCAGGATACAATATTCACCAGTTAGACCGTGCTGCAAAGAAAGGAGGTGGGATAGTAGTCCTTTACAAAAATGCTCTAACTGTTAATAGAGACGCCATTCAACCTCCCCAATTCAATAACGTGGAACTCCTCATAACCAAGCTACATATTAACCAAAACAAACATTTGAACATCGTCTGTGCATACATTCCACCAGGCAACAATCTAAATTCCCTATTAGATCTCCTTTCCTGGTTATCTACTACCTATCCTCAAGAAACCATAGTTCTTGGTGATTTTAACACCAAATGGAACCCCTGCTCCTCCGACCCCCCACCACTCATATAAACTTATCTGGGTTTAGACAGACCATAACCTCTCCCACTAGGATAAACAAACCAACCAACAAGGAAAGTATCCTAGACTGGATCCTAGTTAATAACCAACCCCAACTGTAAACAGCTGGTATTCTCCCTGATGACCTCAGTGACCATTGTCTAACCTATATCATAAAACATAAGGCAGGAAACCCTCACCAGCACAAATATAAAACATTTAGAAACAGGAAAAACGTTGATGCTGCTATATTCCAAAATGAATTAAAAGCAGTTGACTGGTCAAAACTAAAATTTTCAACATTAGAGGAGGCCATAGATCACTTTAACACTAAATTCCTAAGTATCCTTGATTCCTATGCTCCAGCACGTACAATAAAAAACTAGATCAAATACAGCACCATGGCTCACAAAAGATACCAAAGCAAAAATCAAAACTAGAAACAGAGCCTGGGACAGCTGGAGAACAACCAAAGCCCCACTTGACCATCTAAAATTTTGTCAACTCAGGAATGATACAAAAAATATATTTTACTGGATAAAAAAAGCTTCTACCAAAATCTCCTACAAAAATGCCACAACAACCCTCAAAAGTTCTGGGCAGGCTTAAATCAACTACTTTGTCCAGGTCACTCCACCACCCCAACCCCGGCTAAGTGCACCCATAATTCCCGAGAGACCATAGCTAGCACCTTTAATAACTTTTTCACTGAAACAATCCAATCCCTAGCAAATCAACTAACCCCCTCTAACTTAAACCACATGCCTAATCTACCTAATAATCATCTGTAATTTAGCTTCCAACCAATATCCACTAGTTTTATCAAAACACTTCTAAAAAAACTAAAACCTACCACTCTCGCCGCTGACCTCCTCCCTGCAGAGTACCTACAAATAGCTGTAGATGCCATTGCATATCCCATATCTATCCTCATCAACAGAACCTTATCCAAAAATGCTATCCCCTCCCTCTGGAAAATATCTCACATCATCCCACTCCATAAAGGTGGTAGCTCCTCAGACATATCCAACTATAGACCCATTGCCATTCTTTCCCCACTAGCCAAAATAATGGAGAAATGTGTACACAAGCAACTAATGCAATACCTTTTCACAGAATAACTTACTATCCGACTCCCAGCATGGTTTCAGGCCATACCACAGCACCACCTCAGCCCTCCTTTCCTTTACTACTGCCATAAACCAAAACAGGAATGACAACAGGCTAATCTCTGCCCTCTTTCTTGAGCCTTTGATATGGTCAACCATGAACTTCTCATTCTTTCACTAAAATCTATTTCCCTCAACAAGCCTGCTATCCAGTGGTTCCAGTCCTACCTGACTGGTAGACAGCAGGTGGTACTATGGCAGGGCAAACTCTCCAGCCAGTTACCTCTCACACTTGCTGTCCCTCAAAGGTCCATACTAGGCCCACTACTCTTCCCTATTTTTATCAACAACCTCCACACTGCTATCCCTAAAGCCACCTGCATTCAGTACGCAGATGATTCCACTCTCATCAGCTCAGCCACCTCCCCATCTGACTTGCAAATCTTAACCCAAAATACATTTATCACTATCGAGAACTGGCTCACCAACCAACGCCTACTTCTGAACCCCAATAAAACTAAACTTCTACTCTTCTTTCCCACTAGTAGATCCACCACACTTTCATTCTCTGTCACATCTAACAATGGTACCACTATTTTCCCAGATAATCACACCAAACCGCTAGGGGTTATCATAGACAATAATTTCAAATTTGACCTACAGGTCAACAAAACCATACAGACCATCAACAGGAAGCTTGGATCACTGTACAGAAACAAGACATTTTTAACCCCACTGACTAGGACTACAATTGCCCGATCACACCTACTCTTTACTCTTTAATATGCCTTGCCTGTACTCTCAAATCTCAACAAATCTAAACTAGGTAAGCTGTCCCATAGCTACAATCATATTGCCAGATTCGCCACTGGCTCCACCTACAGAACCCACCACTGCCAGAACCTTAAACAACTAGAGTGGCTAGAACTGCCCAGCTTAATTCAATTCAATCAACTCTTAATAGCGCACAAACTTTTGTACCAC
>NC_056742.1:286646389-286681389 GCF_019279795.1 Protopterus annectens | reverse complement strand
TCATATCCATTCATCAGTCATCCTCTCCAGAACTTTCATGCAAAGTGATAGGTGTTTGATGCCTCTGTACTGCCCACAGTTGTGGATGTCCCCTTTGTTCTTGTACAGTGGCATGAGTATGGTTATTTTCTAGTCATCTGGGATACACCTTTCTCTTCCACACTGCTATGAGTACCCTCAGGAGCCATTTCTTCCCTATCTTACCCAGCATCTTTATCATATCTGCTTTGCCTTCATCTGAGCCTGCTGCTTTCCCTGACTTCATCTTCCTTAGTGCTGTTCTTACCTCTTCTAGGGTGGGCTCCTCTTCTTCTCTCATTGTAGGCTGTTTTGGGGAAGTACAATTTCTGTGCGATTTTCTTCATTCAAAAGCTGCTGTAAATATTCCTTTCATCTGCCTTTGATGTCCTGTGGACTGGTGAGCAGGTTGTTGCTGGCATCCCTTATGGAGGGTGTCTGACTATCTTCTTTATCTTTCTGTCTTTGCCTTAAAACCTGATACCGTTATTTTTTCAATATATTTGTTGTTGTTTAAGATGCAGTAAGGGAGTCTCCAGCACCTCCATGCCTCAATATCTGGAAGCCTCAATCTGATGTCTTCTGATATGTGTAGTGACACTGTAGGGGAACGTTTTTTTCATAAGGTAATGTGTATGGTTGACGTTATGGGTAGCAGCAGCAGGGTTAAAGTTAATACACATGAGTAAGTGGCACAAATGTGATCTGCAAAGCATCTCACATCTTTTAAAGTGATTACAACTTCCCCTCTCCGGTTTATGATGGCTGCTGTCTGCACTGTAGCACAAGACTAGACCATAATATCTCAAAAATGTGGATAACAAAAGTAGTTATGTACTTTTGTGACAGTAGAGAATTACATAATGAGCTTACCATTTTGCAGATTTTGAAGCATAATCATTTCATGTACTACAAACTAATTTTACCACAGCTGGAGAGAAAATGTTTGTGAAATCTAGGTGAGAGGCATATTAGGAATAGTATCTTCAGATATCAGTAACTTGAAGGAAGCTTCTGCTCAAACAGTAACACAGATTGTGAATATGGGTTTGCCATCAAAATGTCGAGCGCACATTGCTTGACACAGCAAATGCGAACTCCGACCTGCAACTGCTGAAGATGCCAAACACCAATGTTCTGAAAATATTGTCCCTTTTTTGACCCATGTTAGCACTTTCTTTTATTTGTACAGTGGTCGGAAATGTTGACGTCCGGTGTTTTTGCGACATTTTCAACACCAGCATTATGGGTTTTGCTTAAAGGTGTCAATAATTTGCACATTCGTGAATGTGCGCTTGACATTTTGATGGTAAACTGTGAATATGTGCTTAAATTGACAGATTAAAATATATTCTAAAATGTATGTTTTCTGCTAACATCATTACTAGGTATGGTAGTTTTGCAAAAACTGTTGTCTATTAGTCTATTTGAAAAAAGTAGAGTCTGTCTGGTAGGAATATACATTAAACCAATAGAACAGCACTGGAACTGTAAAATGAAATAAATGAAAAAGAAGATAACTATATAACAAAATTAATATATTTGTTCAGGAAAATAAACTGTTAAGTTTGCAGTTGGTTTGAGGCTTAACCTGTGGTCATGATAGTTTACTAAATAATACTAAAGCGAAGCGGGTCAAAATATATTCTTTTAAGAAGCTGGCAATTAAACAGAAATTACATTCAGTTAGGAAGTACATTATGGCCCTACACTGAACCGTCAGTTCAGCAAATGGTGATTTATCAGAAATGCCTTTCATTAAATTCCCCTGTGCCCCCCACACCCTCTGCTAATTATATATACCAACTTTGAGATTGCACTACAGTGGGGAAAAGGGCAAATTTCAAGATCCTCACTGTACAACGATCTCGGTATGAACAGTTCGACGAATGGCATGTCCCATGTAAGTGCACTGAAAATGCTGCTCACAGAACTGATAGGGACCCATACATTACATAGCTGAACTATATAGAAGTACTGTAAGACACACAGCATGTTACTATAGTACATAATGTATTGACAGTGGAGCAGTAAAGTCTAAATAGGCTATTCAGCATACCTGTACTTTTCCTACTATGTGACATAGGCTGTACCAAATTGTAGAGAATGTAGTTACAAAAAGCTCACAAGCCTACACGTTTATTTAACTCTGAGGTGCGTAGGCAACTGAAAGTGTAGTAACCCAGTTTCATGTAGTATTCCACATCCTGTAGATGGATTTTCAGATACTGTGTTGTATTTTAAGGGGGTGGGGTGCTACAGTCCTGAGTATGCCCTCCTTTGGATGAGATGCCTAGTAACAATTAACCTGTTTTCCTTTTGCCATCCATTCCCTATTGCAATATTACTAGCTTACCAGTTTTTTTAATGTGATATAGGGAATTTATTCTTCAAGGGCAGCAAGCACTGAATTTGTAGATGAAACATTGCAATATAAAGCTGTTTGCTAGCAGCAACCTTTTCATTAGTTACAGATCCCTTTAACATGAAATTATTCAGATGACTTTTACTTCTGCAGAGATTGTGCATATTGAGAGATATTTATGGATTGTAATGAGAGAAGCCTGAGTGGCCTTTTATGGTTGAAAAGTTCTGAATTGGGTAGTTTTGTCATCATTGGTTCATATGTTTTGTTTCATTGCCTACTAGAGAAATGTTCAAAACAATAAACAATAAATTTAAAACATACTCTAACAAGTTCCGGTGTATTGTACAAGGGATATAATGTAATTATTAAACATAATTTAATACAATCAGGAAGGTGAATCAAATAACCCTTTGTATGGTCCTAAAAATATGTGCAAGGGCCCTATGATTTGAAAATAGCCTAAAGGTAAACGTAATCCGCCACTGGCCAGATGCATTTTCTTTGAATGTGGGTTCCAATTCTGTTTCAGTGAATGTGAGTTTCAAAGGCAGAGAAGTTTTAATGCTAAGTCTGTTTTTATTGTGAGATTGTATTGCTTTGTTTAGCAAGTGTCTATCAGTGCTTGAGCTATAAAATTTGATATAAAATTTTTAAATTAAATCCAAATGTCTGTAATCATTGCAGAAGTAAAGCAGAAAGCAGTATATACACTGAGAGTTTTGGACAGTGTGACTTAGCCAGCAGCCAGCCCTTTGCCACATGGACCTCTAATCATATCCAGGTAGCCAGTCATTAACGGAGTACAATAACACCTTGCCCTTGAATCAACAGCCTGGCAAGATAACCATATCTGCTGTTACAATAGCAGTCTGGCATGATAACCATGGCACTTGCTTTGCTATATCATTTTGAAAGTGTCCCTCAAAAGTATCTGTAAAGGTGGGTTGTACAAAACCAAATGTTCAGTTTTATGCGCTGACTACTGGTTTAATAATGTGCAATAGCTATATAGTTGAGAGATGTGCTCATGCAATCTTTGTGAACCTCACTGGCAAAATACTTACATCAGTGGAAGATGTAAATCCTGGGCTACCTTTCTTGACCTTGGAGAAATGTTTCACTGAGAAAAAGAAACACTGCATTTTAGACTGGTAAATCATGGATTGGAAGGAAATCTTATGTTTTTGGCTGATAAGATATTGTATAAACCACATATATTAAAATTTAAATTAAAAGATTGAAAATAAATAGAACAGAACAGATGCTTGCCTACTGAACAGCATTTAAATTTAAATTATAAACTGGGACCTCATGTTACATTATATAATTGTAACAAATTCAGGAATTAAAGCATCTCATTTGTCAGGTGTTTCATGCCTGAAATGAAGCATTTCAGTTTATAATACCTAATATTCTTTTCTGTAATAACAGCTTTTGGCATTCATTTACTTTCCAGAAATCATTTTGCAGCCCAAAACACTTTGATATAAGCATCATGGTTATGCAAACAAATGTATTGAAATATTTATGATTAACTAATTATGCATTTTGAAGTAAAACTTCATGCTTAAATAATTATATGCCACTTCATCTCACGATTCATACCATTACAGATCACAGTTTAAAAAAAGATATACTTGTTTTGAAATGTTATTCTGTACCATGTATAAAACTTCACTTATACTTATTGATTTCTATATTTAACTCTGTCGTAAATGGCAAAAATTAAAAAAGGAAAAAACTTCAGGACTATAAAGGGGTGTACCAGGATAAGCAGCAGGATTTTTGAAATTAATTGATATAACTTTAATATGATCCCTTATCAGCATATTTTAACCAGTTCTATCACCTGTATATTATGGAGCATATACACACCATCTGCTAAGCCGTATTTACAGTGCTGTAGTAAGAAAGCAATGCACATGAAACATACTGCATCAAACACCAGAAAATGTACAACACAGCAGACAAAATAATAAAATATGTGTGCAAAGACTTAAAATGATTACAGTTCACCTTATTAGACTGAGATCAGAAAAGACAGAGCTAGTCTGGAAAGTTGCAAGTATAATTAACAATAAAATCTATTAATGAGATGCTTGTTGTAGTCCAGGGTTTGATTGACTCAAGTGCCATTTCTCAACTGTGCAACTCTCAGCAAGTTATTTAATTAGACAGTGTTTAGAGATAATTCAAAAACTGAGCTAGGCTGTTCAGTGTTTTCCTGGACCACATGTGTAGCAACTACATAAGAACTGATAAATTGGAACAACGCAACATATCTAAGGCGGTATTTGTTTTTCTTTTTTTCTTTTTAAACAAGAAACATCTTTATTGAATTATCACTTATGACAGACAATCATACATTTATACAAATGAAAACACGTCCTAGTGAAATATTTTCAACAGCAAACATTATACGTCACCTGTAGTTTTTATACTTATTGTCAGTACATAGCTCATTCAGTTCCTGCCTTTCTCTAAACCTCTTTCCTCCTCCAAAACATTATTCTGCATGTATTGCTCCCACAATTCCCATTTATTTCTATAATTTGCTCCTACCTTTTTCTAAAGATCCCACTTCCAGTTCTTTTATCTCTGTTACTATATTCACTACTTCTGCTAGGGCTTCTTTAGACTTGAATTTCCATTTTATAGTAATTGACCTTACTATGGGTAGGAATTCAGATTCTGTATCTCAGCTCATAAAAATAATTTCCTTAGTTACACCAACTTGCTCACCCACTGTCACTCATTGTCAGTACATAGCTCATTCAATTATTGCCTTTCTCTAAACCTCTTTCCTCCTCCAAAACATTATTCTGCATGTATTGTATCCACAATTCCCATTTATTTCTATGTAATTTGCTCCTACCTTTTTCTAAAGATCCCACTTCCAGTTCTTTTATCTCTGTTACTATATTCACTACTTCTGCTAGGGCTGGTTTAGACTTTGATTTCCATTTTATAGTAATTGGCCTTACTATGGGTAGGAATTCAGATTCTGTATCTCAGCTCATAAAAATAATTTCCTTAGTTATACCAACGTGCTCACCCCGTATTTCTGACAGAGAAGTCTGCAGAGGGAATTTCTAAAGTCTGTTAACTCATTACACTCCCAAAAAATATGTTCCCAGTTATCTCTTTCTTCCCCATCACACTTCCAACATTTGCGATATATCTGAGGAAAAATTCTATGGAGTCTGCTTGGGGTATAAAAATACCTATCCAAATATTTCTAAGCAAAGATTCAAAATATTGTAGACCGTGTTACATATTTGGAAGTCGTACATATATCCTCCCATCATTTGTTTCTGAATTGCTTATCCAATCTCTTTCCCCATTCCTTTCTAACTTCCTCAGACTCATTCCTTTAGTTATCATGCAATATTTTATATGCCATTGTATTTATCCCTTTTTTAACAGCAGCTTATTTCTAGATTCAAGTAAAAATTCTATCAGGGCTAGTTTTTCACTTAGGTCCCTCCATTTGTTCTTCTTTACCTGTACTCTGAAGTCAATTCTTGACAGGGAAGGCAATTTGTAGCCTACAGTCCAAATTAATTTTTGGCCTATTGCCATTCTATTTCTTTTCCCTGTCTAATTATTTGCTTCTAATACCTCAAGTTTCTTTACCAGTTTTCTTCAGTAAATTCCAGCCCCCTCTTGCCTATTCTCTATACCCAAAATTGCAGTAATCCCTATAGGCCAAATCTCCCTTCTCCATTCCCATGTTGGCTTAGATCTTAGAATACTTTGTGCTATTTTATGAATATAATATTCTGTATGATTATTGTTATTTTCCTTAAGGATCTGCATCCAAAATCCCAGTCTCTCCTTATTTCTTAAGCTTCTCCCCTGTTTTATCATCATGCCTTTCCAAATATATCTAATACCTCTATAGGATCTTTAGTTGTTTTCATTGTTATATGATCACTAACCTTAGCAACAGCCCTTTGTACTTTCTGTTGCCAAAGACATTGTGGTAAAAAATTTTGATTATCAAAAACAGTTACTTAACAGCAATCTTTCTAAATTCATGTTTATTATTAAGGTAGCACCTCTTTCTCTTAAGCATCTGTGAAATCCCCTTATTCTGCAATACTTTAACCTTTTTCAATTACTCAAAATAATTCCTGTTACTTCTTAACCATATCGCTCTTTTTTATTTCTACCCTGTTATTAAACTCCACCTTTATTTTATCCCACCCTCTACACATATTTTCTGAATAAATTTCTATCTTTCATAATAACTCCTGAAAAATTTCTACTACTCATTCCTTAAATTCCTCTCTGTTTAACAGATATTTGGGAAAGTGACAGGCTCTTCTTTTTTATTCATTACTTTGCATTTTTATTTTAGTTATCATTGGTGGACAATCTGAAATAGTTATTAGGTGTGTATCAACATTTTCATAAAAATGCACATTTGTATACCTTGGGGAATAATATATACATTTTCCCTGAGCTCCTACTACTGAATTCATGGGTCTATGTTAAATCATCGAACACTTAAAAATGCAAATGATGATTTATCAAACCCATGTAAGCAAAAGCTTAGAATCTCGAACACTTAAAACTGTGATTTTTTCCAAAAAAAAAAAATTAAAAACATTTAAAACATTACATAAAGTGAGGGGCTGTGCACCCACACCCCCTACTTAAATATACCAACTCCAAGGTTGCACTACAGTCACAAAAATGGCAAGGTAACAGAAGCGGCCAAGCAATTTCTTTCCCATGGAAAGAATTTGACTATATGCCATTTCGGTATTTTGCCTTTTCGTGCTTTCAAATTTGATCAAGAAGCATTCGAAAGAATGTCTTTGATCATTTAATTGGGACCCTGAATTCACATCTTACATAACAAATACTTTCATAAATTTCTTCAAAGATTTACCATTTTTTGTTGTATTTTCCTTTCTAGGTCACCCATATACATACTCACTGTTGCAAATCAAATTCTAGTTCCCAGCTATAAATATTATTGCTCAGAATTTTCTTAAGTTCTATTTTAGCAGTTTTAGGTGGACTTATAAATATGTGCCAGTGTAATCCTCCTCTCCTTGCCAGTAGCTATTGCTACTACAAATCTACCATTATCATCTTCTTTCCTCTGCTATCACCATTGGAGCTCCTCTAGCAATTAATATAAGTTCTCCATGTTTCCTTTGTTTCAGATATTCTGCTGAATAATCATCCTGAAATCTTTTCTTTATCAAATTCACATGCTGAGTTCTTTTCAAATGCGTTTCCTGTAGTGTAATTATTTCTACTCTGCATTTTTAATATAGTTTACTGCTCTTTCTTTTTTTGTGTATACCCATAAGACCACTCACATTCAGAGACAATATGGAAGCTGCGGCCAGAATGATAAGAAGTTATTATTCCCATATAACAACATTTTTAAATGTTGTGTCAACCTTTGTGTTACATGCATACACTGTGTTTGCCAGATTGATCTTTTATACAATTGTTTCTTGTCATGTCTATTTGAACCTGTGTTCATTTTTTTAATGAAAGCCCTCAAACAGACAAAAAAAATCAAACACACCCCAGAACACCCTTTAACCTATTAACCTATTAATACTAACACACAAAACTATGTACATCTTCAAATAATGAAGTTTAACCCTCCTAATAGGAATAATTGTTCCAGATTGACACCAACACTCAGAGGTTTTGATCAACCTATAATGAAGATGGCATGGTACAGCCTGTGCATGTACTTACCTCTTACTGCTGTTTTTGTCTTATCTTTATTCCTCTTTCATATGTAGAAAACAACTTGAATGCTTTCAGAAAACATTATATTTTAACCATTGAGACAAAAAAATATATTTTGTTCTTAATGTCATTATCAGTTTATCTCCTTTGAAACAAGACAAACATACACAGTTGTCTTCAGCTACAAACTTCTCATGTTGCACTGTGAACATTTATTTGCTAAAGAAAAACGTTTCTTTACATTCAATGTTCTTTTATTTACCTGCTTCCACTTAAAATGTATTGTTAGGTCAAGCCAAGGGCCTTAATGCAGTCATTCCTGTATGCAAAAAAATTGAAAAAGCATATTGGTTTTACTTATATCATGCTCTTTTGACCAGGCATTGTTTATTTTTTACATTGCTGTTCCTAACTTTCTTCAAACCGAACAAGAAAAGAGAAAGAAGGAAAAAAGGGCTCCTGTTTACTTGAGTATCCCAATTACAGACAAAAATAACTGAAAAAGCTTTACTATATAAAATGCAGTATATGTCATGTTTATAAAAATACTGTTAGTTAAGAACAATTTTTTTACTTACAGTTACCTCTTTCTTTCCTCTTCCCATCTCCATAATGTTTATCCAAACATTAATGACATAAAGTAGGGAATATGATTTGGAGACCCCTACAAGTTTAACAAGTCAAAAAGTCTAATATTTCCAGATTTTCTTGCTGCACCACAATTCGCAAATGTTGACTGATGCCTTATAATCCCACATTTATTCATTAATTTTTGAGTTACTGGTTTTGTTCCTGTTGATCTCCATATCACAAATCCAATGTCTGATTCTAACACATTCCTCATTCTTCTAGTCAACTTTTGTTTGCCACTAAAGCATTTTAATTTGGAAAAGATTTCACTGGCATAGTATTTTATGAGTTTTATCATCAGAAGATTAAGTACAGTCCCAATTCTGTTTGAGAGCTAACTTTTTTTGGACAAACCTTTGAATTTCTTCTTTAGCATGTTCTGCAACAAAATTGACCTTAACCTTTTAGGAAAAAAAATATTCTGATGAGAGCTGGATACAACATATTAAATATCACACCTGCTTCTTGACATTCCCTGACTGCTGGAATACATTTACTCCTCTTCTGCCTGGTGTACAGTGAGTAATCATTTTCCAAAGATATCCTACTGTATCTAACTTTTAGTACTTTGCCCTTCAGCAGTTTTGCCAGAATAAACTCTTTTTGCTGGTATGATTGCATGTTTACTATTAGAGGTCTTGGCTGCTTTTACATGGCAAGGTTTAAAGCATGAACAGAATGTGACCTTTCAGTTAACAACTCCTCCTGTGGAATACAAGTCCAGTTGCTTATTTGTGCTTTCATAAAATTAATTCAGTCTGTTCCTTCCAGTTTCTCCAGTACAGGAGAAAATCCCATGTTTTACCTCTAATTCTACCATTTTTTTGAAACATTTCTATTTGGGTAGTATCATACTTTCCTTCATTTTGACCACTGATTTTTGCAGCTTTATCAGCTCTTCTGAATATCTGTTTAGAGCTTCTTCTTTTTTCCAGCCTTTTGTGATTTGAGTTGATATACTCCTTCAGTTTTTTATTTATTTTAATCAGCATATTAAACTTAACGTTGTTGTCTTGCACCAAAATGAAAGTGTAACGGCTTTTTGCTGAACACCTGCAGGATTCTTCCCAGCCAATATTTTCTCCTCACCTTTTGTGGTTGATTTTCTTTCAAGCTCTCTAAAATTCTTCTTTGCTGGCATCCAGGCAGTGCACTTACTTGGCAGTAACCAAAATGTACCCAGTTGCTCACATTGGGAGAGCTGAAATTAAGCTGTTATTCAGTACAGATGCCATGTTGGAAGTCCATCAACATATTCTTCTTGTTCTCATATTTACATACTTACCTATGAGCTCCTTATTTATCCAGTGGGCTGCCCCAGGCTGTCAGTAATGTGTTGTATATTTAACATTTGCCTTATGTTGCCTTTCACAGTATAAATTAATCAGTACTTCACTAGATATGGTGTATTGGGTTGGCAGATTAATTTTCAGTTAATGTGAGTTTCAGTAGAAGAGAAGTTTGCTGTTGCTCATGCTAAATCTGTTTTAAGGATGACACTTTCTTATTCAAATGTCTGTCAAGTGTTTCTGCTGTGAAAGTTTTATCATTGAAAAAAATTATATTATGGGCATTGACTGGTCTTCATAACTGAGGGCTGACAGCCAAGTAATGGAATATTAATATGGCTGTAGAGGTAGGGTTCAGTCTATTACCCAAACCCAGGGCCCCATTTGACCATGATCTGGCTCTGCTAGTGTTAATACAACTCTGTATCTCAGAAAATGTGAATGGGTAACTTTAGCTTGGCCTGCCCAACAGAAGTCAGCTAAGTGACATAAGAATGAAGATTCAGTTGTACCTCATGAATTACTATAACTATCACACTCTCATCAGACTCACAAAGGGACAAATGTGTACCATGAATATATCCTTTACATATTAAAATTTTTCTTTGACAGAGCTGTTTCTGAGTACTACTAAGAGGAAATGCTGTCCTTCCACTAGTGACCATATATGACATATTTTCTCCACTAATAATAGTAAGCTAATCAGTTTCAGGGCATTTATTCCAAAATATACATAATGTCCTTTACTTCATTGATGCATGCCACATTACAAAAACACATGGACTGCAATATCATTCTCTACCACAGCTTAAATATTCTGTTTCTTCAGTAAACTGCATTTTCTTAAAACCATAAATCTACAGCAAACACAGACAAACAACGCTCCCATGTATTACTACCCTCCTATGCAAAAATCTCTTTAGACATCTCCATGGTTGCCCTCCAGACTTGTTGAGCCTGATCATAATGCAAACAGATATGCACCATTCCTGCCTCTTCCTGTAGAACATGTATTACTGTCTTTCCTTCCATCTTACTTTAAACTTTTTGGTATTAAAAACATCTGCCACCTGTGGTCTTATAAGTCATTGCTTTCTCTGCCATTAGATTCTCATTTTATTCATTTGTTTAGATATCCTCTGTCCTTACTTCCTTCCCTATATTTTCTCTAGGTCCTTCACCATGACACTGTTTTCCTTACCTCTAAGATTTTTATGTATTGCTCTATACCTCTTGCTCTTTAACTTGCTATATTTTACCATGGGCCATTTTTCTTTTACCCTTTTTCATGTACTGATTTATCCCTACCCCTAGCTGTAGTTTTATCCACTTCTCCTCTCAGTGTTAGAAAGCTCCGCCATGTTTATGTGAACTATATTGTATAATCAGTTCTTGCAAAGATGTACAAACTTCTTCTGCTGTGCGTTCATTAGGTATTTTTCTTTAGTCCAGTAGCTCTTCCATACCTTTATAAAGCTTCACACTTAACACTTGCTGCCCCTCATCTCCTCACACCGCCTTCCCTTCCTCTCTCCTATATTTTCCCTCCTACTCATAACTATACTATTCTTTTCCCAAAAAGCATCCTGCATATCTACTGTAGTAACCATACCTCTCAATTCTCAGCACAAGAAATCTGGACAAAGGCAGAAATAATGCTACAGCAAAGGCCCCAAAATAGGGACAGCTTTTAAATATTACTACTATAAACTTAGAAAGTTGCTAGAATAACAGGTTTTGATTTATCAATTTTCTGAAGGTTATCAAGTCTGAAACTCAAATTTATGCCATTATTTACTTATTTCAGACCTCAATGATTTGCCAGAAATCCACAAATTTTATGAGGAATAAACCAAACACATGAGGTAACAATCTGGTCAGTTGAGAGGTATGTTTGTAACCTCTTTTCCTACTTTTTTCTTGATTCCTCATTTAGCAACTAATTATAAGGTATTCTATTGTATAGTTAATAACTCATTCACTTGTGGACATCACAGGCTTGTTCCCCTTCTAACATTGCCACACCAGACACTTACCCTTAACCACCATGATTATTCTACATTACATTTACCCAGGATGCATACCTGCTCTCTATGTATAGAATGAATAAGACAAATCAGAGATCTTTAAATGCTATTACTAAGAAAATGAACTATGAAATACAGTCAGAAAGAGGAATTATACCTTTCTTAGTATGCAAAATAATTATAAAAAGCTCTAATAGGTTCAACTTCTTGTCAAGGGGAGGTTAACAAATATACATCAAGGTACGAGTTAAATAGTTAATTCATTTCATAGTTATAGATACTTTGAAAAAAGAAATTAACAATCTAGTAATGAATGGAGAATGGAACTTTCAGTGTCCAAAAATTTTAAAAGATGATATTGTTAGAGCATTATGCAGAGATAAAAAAAACATAGACTTATTCAGTGGGTGCTGATGCAATCCCTGATCACTTACTAAAATAGCATTTCCCATGGTTTAATTTCTCCAAGTCTTTTGGGTTTCTAATACCATGAAAGGAATGGACCACAGTCCTAAGTCATGATATAATTAACATTCATGAAATTAGTATTGTTTCACTCTTTCATGTTAGCCAAAAGTGCTCTTTGCAGCACCCACAATGAACCCTGAACTGATGTCTTCTGCAATTCATACAGAGTTACATGTATTTGTAGCAAATCTAAGTTTGACTTTATATTCTTTTTTCTTACACCCACTGCCATATCTCTCAACATCTTAGTGAAAACATCCTGGAAAAAGCTTAAAAAATGGAGGAACAAGCCCCAGAAATAGGGACATATTTTAAATATTGATCTTATAAACTTAGAAAGTTGCTAGAACAACAGAATTTGTGTTAGCAACAATATTCTGAAGGATATGAAGTCTGAAATTCAAATGTATGTCATTATTTGATGATTTTATGAGGGACAGACCAAAAATATGAGGCAAAAATCTAGACATGCTGCAGAACTTTGGACAGTTGGGAGGTATGTCCATTGTTCCTACTACTGTTGGAACTTTTGGGGTATCTTTTTTCCACATCACTCTCATTTCTGTCTCTGATATTTTATGATTGTGTCTCTCTCTCTGTACATAAGACACTCTGATCAATAGGTGTAGCAATCTTATTGACTACTATATCTGACTTAATCATTTTTGAACGGTTAGTAATGGGTGATTCATCATTCTGTATAATAATTTGTGGTTCATATTTCCAATGCTTGTTAGCTACTTCTATACTCTAGTGTTTGCTCAATCTCCAGTGCAAAACTCTTGCCACATTACTGTGCCTTTCAGTGTACAAGCCCTTTGCCATCAGAGTATCACAGCTAGCAAGATGTGCTACTGTTTCCAATCCCTTTTAACCAGAACTTAACATTTGTCTGTTTCTACTACATGTTCAATGGACTTTGTAAACCAACATGTATGTAGTCCACTTTCCTGTGTTGCCAATACTGAACTTTCATCTCTTGGTTTCAACTCACGTCTCCTTAACAATTCATGTGTCACATCCTGATCAACATGAGGCTGTTCCAGGAGATCTCTATACTCGCCACTATATTTATGGCTTTTTCACACTTCTTTCCTTCTCATCTGATCCTTTTGCTTATATATATATATATATATATATATATATATATATATGTATATGTATATATATATATATATATATATATATATATATATACATGTATATATATATATATATATATATATATATATATATATACACACACATGTATATATATATATATATATATATATATATATATATATATATATATATGTATATATAGGTTCTATATTAGAACACCGAACATTCAAAATGTCGAGTGTTCTAATATCGAACCCTAGCAATCGAAAAAAAAACATCGAACATTCGGAACAGCAAATTTTTTCTGAGGGAAAAAATTTGCTGTTCCAAAACACATACACACAACACAAGCACACCAAACAAACAGCAGTCCACACACACACACCTAAACTCTAACACCTAACCCTACACTAAACTATACAAACACCACTAACTATCCTCTTACCTTAACCCAAACCCTAACCCTAATGTCTGTCACTATCACACAGTCACATCACCTGCGCCCTAACCCTAACTCACCTAACCCGCCCTAACCCACACGTCCACACAATTGCACACTTACCTGACCCACACCCTAACCCTAACTCACCTAACCCGCACTAACTCACAGATCCACACAATCACACACTTACCTGAACCCGACCCGTAACTTTCCACCAGAGCGCTGAAAATACCGAAGCAGCAGAAATGGACAAACAAATTCTTTCCCTAGGAAAGAATTCGGTTTCCTGTTACTTTGATATTGTCAGTGTTCGCTGAAAATGGGTCAATATTAGAACACCCGACATTTCAAATGTTCGGTGTTCTAATATAGACCCTAAAGATATATATATATATATATATATATATATATACATACACACACACAAATCTATGTATATATACATATATATATATATATATATATATATATATATATATATATATATATATATATATGTGTGTGTGTGTGTGTGTGTGTGTGTGTGTGTGTGTATATATAAATATATGGATTCACTTTATAATCCCGAAATCCTGAAATACCGAATCTCAGAATTTCAAGACCATAAAGCCAAAAGCTCTAAATACCAAAATCCCACAGCGTGAATTTTGAAATCGCAAATCCTACACTAACCGGGCACCACACACATACACAAACACACACCTTCCCCCCACACACAAACCTACACTACATACAAGCAGGGAGGCAAGCCCCCATGCACACCCCCCTACTTAAATATAATAACTCCAGGGTCACACTACACAGACAAACACACAAAACCACCATCACACACCTACATTCCCCTTGCACACACACATCACAGTCACAACACACCCTAACACACACTGAAGCCCCTAGCCAACACCCTTAAACATACATACTTACCTGAACTTCCATTCAAACACCGCAACACCAGAAGAGGTACTTCAACATCTCCAAACATTGGGATTTTGAAATTCGCACTACTGGGGTTTCGTTATTTAGAACTTTCGGCTTTATGATCTCGGGATTTCAGAATTTCAAGATTATAAAGTGTTCCCATATATATATATATATATATATATATATATATATATATTTATATATATATATATATATATATATATATATATATATATATATATATATAACATTTTTTTTTGTGCATTCAACTGGTGCTCATGATTTGTCTACTTCTGTAGAGATTTCCATTCATGCTTGACACCAGAATGTTTCTGCTAACCTAAGCAGAGAGGTCCCCTTAGACTTCTTCTCACGTTTTAAAACTTTGACTTTGTTGGGATCTGAGGAGACAGATCTATATGCAGTCCCGCAACTACAAACCTATACATGTAATCAATTTTGAGAAGTCCCGTATCTCCTTCAGAGTAAGGAACATATAATTTTGGTATACACTGATTTTAAGTGGGAAGCATTTTTCTTGTTTTCCTGGTCAACTGATCCAATACCTTTTGGGGCCAGTCCATCAAACCAAAAGTATAGGTTAGAATATTAAGACCAAACTGGTGTGTAGCTTTAACTTTATTCCTAGATCTCAAGTCTGTTCTCAATATAAGTTTTAGATTAATGAATTCTTCCTTACTGAGTTTTATTGCATTTCGTTATGTTTTATTGCTGGTCCTTCATCAGTCCCCAAATATTCATACACTCTCTCCTGCTCAAGTTCCTTTATATCACCTTCCTGTCCCAGATTAATATTTGCTTGGTACTGCAATTTTGCTGCTTTAAATTTTGCATTTGCACATTTATCAAGATCTAAAGACATTCTTAAAACATCTGAGAAAAAAGTAATAACTTGCACTTGTGCTTTCAACTAAAAGTAGATCAGAAGTGTTTAAAAGCCAGGTTGTACCATGGCGTAATCCATTAAATGAACATCTTAATGAATTAAGGCCAAGAAAAAAGAACAGCAGTGACAAAAACTCACACTGGAATATCACCCTTTGCTTTTTTATCTCTGGGACAATATTTGCCCTTTGTCATGGCTTAACTGCAAGGTGGTTTACCCACTGTTTCATGGTAGGTGTAATGTAACTGAACATAGAATTTGTCTTCTACCTCTTTAAGTACTTCTTTATCCATGAATGTGGGATGCTGCCAGATGCCTTTTTGTAATCTAGCCATGTCATACATAGAGTCTTCCCTTTTAGAATTCTCTGTTATGATGTTCCATACATCCCTTCCTCAACACCTTTTCCCATTTTGCACATGGGCTCTCAGAGCAAGAAATCTGGACAAAGCCATAAATAATAGTGGGACAATGGCCCAAAAGTAGGGACAAATTTTAAATATTGCTTTAGCGTGAATTTTCAGAAGGGTATGAAGTCTAAAACCCAAACATCTGTCATTATTTTCTAACTTCAATATTTAATGATTTGCCACTAATTTGCCAGAAAAATCACACTTTTATGAATAAAAGACCAACAGTATGAGGCAAAAATCTGTACATTCTACCAAAATCTGTACAGTTGAAAGGTATGCACATGGGGTAGGGGTGTCACTTTCAACTGGTATGAGGCAAAAATCTGTACATTCTACCAAAATCTGTACAGTTGAAAGGTATGCACATGGGGTAGGGGTGTCACTTTCAACTGGTGTAATCATCTCAAGCCAAAGTTTACATCACCGGATGGCTAGTCCTGCTGCAGCCTCTATGACTTTAATTAGCAACAAATGATCCATTTTTACATATGACTTTTGTTACCCTTTTGTTCTATTGGCATGATTGAGGGTTTTTTTCCCTAAATGACTAAATATTGGAATCAATTCCAGTTTATAGTTTAGACATCATCAGAAGACAAGTTATTGGTCTGAGTTATAGGTTCACTCTTGAGGAGGAGTATCATTTTTCTTGTTGCTATCCAGGTTGGTGTCGGTTTGGAATGCACATATAAGTCATTCTTACACAGGGCTAAAGATGTTCATACTTTTAGCCAGAAGTCAGGTACTGCATCTGAGCCTAGAGTTTTTTAATTAGGAGATCTTAATTTTGTTTCAGTTTCTCTGATTGTTACTTCATCCCCTTTCATATCCAGTACATTTGAACTTCTATCTGTTCAGCATCTTTGCTATGTTCAACATGGTCTTCATAAGGATTTCTCCAAAGTGTGTCCATTTCTTCTTTGTTTAGTGGCATTTCCTTTGCTTTTACTTTGTTTTTCCATTCTCAATGACACTTTTATGGGTCATCAATAAATTGCTAAATTTGTATTTTTCCTTTATAGTTATCTGCATATCTTCTGAGTTTTTCTGTCTGTGATGATATCATTAGTTTATGATTTACAATATTGTACGATAGATCCTGGACTGTTCTGATACTATGAGTTTCTTTACCACATTTCTTTTTCTAAGTATTTTTTTTATCTGTCTTAATTGCTTTATAGTTTTCTGTGTTGTGTGGTAAGAATATCTGTTATTAATTTAGTTACACATTAATAGTTCCTATCTACTTCTGTTATAGAAAATTTAATTTTTACTAGTGTTGGTTACAGCATTCATCTGTTTTATCAGAATTCTGATAAGTTGGGTCTTATTTACTCTCTGTTTCTTTCTTTCATCAATTTTAATATGTCTATTCATCTCAATTAAATCAAGCAACTCTTCCCTTAGATCATTTTCTTCTAAAGTGAGAACACAGTCTTTGTTCTATGATTCCTGTGGGCACTGTGCAAAATATCTTCTTGTGACATATCTCCTCAGCTACACGCTGTTCCATCATCACTCAACAATATTGCTTATGTCAGAGTTGCCACAGTTTCCTGCTCCTTCCCTAGCTGTGCAACTCCAACTGAACATTGTCATGGTTTCCTTCTGAATGCTCCACAGCATCATCAAGTAGCAAGTCATCAGATGCCTCCTGTTCACCTGTTTCATTCGTACTATGGGGACTCATTGCTCCATCTTGCTGTGACACTACCAGTTTTTGATTTTCTACTAAATCCTCTACTTTACAGGTATTCAGTAGCTACAGTTTTTGTTTACTTAACTTTTATCCTAATAATTCTCTATTCTATGTTCCCCTTTTTTGTGCTGTTTTCCATATCTGGGTGTCTGCCTCTATTTCTCTTCAAATTTCTTTGGAGCTGCTTTTTATATTGGTTAGTTTGCTTTCTCCTTTGCACAAATATTGTCTGTTATCACCTATCTTTTTCTCTTCCATGTCCATGCTTTTTTATACCTTTCAAAAAAAAAAAAAAAAAAAAAAAATATATATATATATATATATATATATATATATATACACACACACACACACACACACACACACACACACACACACACACACACACACACACACACACATACACACACACACACTTTTTTCTGTTGTTTCCTTTTACAATTAGCCCAAAGTTTCATCTATCTAATGTTTTTCATGGAAAATTGCTTTTTACATTCTTTTTATTTTCTATCTGGAAATTCTGAGCTTTTGCATAATAATAACAATACAACAATTTCTTCTTTATCCTCAGAAGTCCACTCTATTCTCTTTATGGCTCTTGTTTGGGCTGTCAGTTTATTATTTCTGTGGCTACTACTTGCTTCTACAACAGAGGTCCATCTTCCACCTGAGCCTGGCCTAGTCGTGTTGTAGGAATGTTTCTATGTCTTGAGAATTCTACACTGCCATTTTTTCCAACCCTGGCACCAGTGCACACTGGGATCTGTGCCCCCAGTTGCCCTTTTCATATAGTATATAAAATACAGTCTATATATCAGTGTTATCTTGATGAAATTTTGTGAAAACAGGATCTACCATATGGTCACCACATGCTGTTTATCAACACTTGAGGAAAAATTAAGTATCAGCAATATTGTTCTCCTTCTGATGCTGATTTCATCATCTCTCCATTCAGATCCAGCATTTCTCATGATATAGTAAAACCAATAACAAATATGTTTAATGGAATTTTGAAGAAAGGTAAACTATTCAAGGACTGAGTAAATCTGTAAGCAGTACCAATACAGAATGGAGAAAATAACCATTATGTATTTAGTTGCAGGACAATTATTTTGATATCGATTATTGTTTATAGTATTGCCTATCACATTTGAGAACAGAAACAAGTAACTTGATGATTTAACAAGGCTTCATGACAGGTCAATTGACATTGACCTGTAAGACCACATTTTAGGAAAATATTACATAGATAGGACACAAGGAATACAATGTTTGGTTGCATAGCTAGGTATAACAAAAACCTTTTTATATTCTACCTCTTGATCAAATAATTATAACAATTATAACAATGAGTATCAAAAGAATAAATTCAGAAAGTGTTGGCTTTCGCCGCCCCCTTAGATTAGAGGCATAGGGACCTAATCTAAGGGGGCGGCGAAAGCCAACACATTCCAGCTAGGCTTATAAATGCCTTCAGGTAGATAGCCTAGTACCTACCTATGAACTTATGAACCTATGAACTCTGGACCGAACCATCAGCTTTCCCCTCCCTAGCTTGGATTTGATACAGACTTGAACCATCATCACAAACAATTGGGGCATAGGAGCAATAGAGACATTGTTACTATTTTAGGGGAAGCACCTACTTTTACACATAAGAAAACGAAGACCTTTCGTGTTTCTTTTGAACATTCCTATGTTCCTTTTTTGCTTAAACATTCGGAGAACTAAAATAAACAAACAGGCATGTTCTCATATAGATCATGTGTTGCATGCAACTTCATACACATAGGATCTGAATTTTTTTTTAAGCACTGTAATGTTAAGATTACTTTCCGTAGACTGTTTAACTGTCACAGCAGCAATGTTGCTTATGCAGGTATTTGTGGTATATGAGATAGCTTCTACATTGGAAAGACTAGCAGGAAACTGTCTAACCACATTAAATAACATAATGCAGAAATTCATAACGAGGACTTAAAAAATGCTATTGGTAAAAATGGTTTACCTTTAAAAACCGTGTACTGCAGAAGGGTGAACAGAACATTTCCGAAAGTCAGTCTGCAAAGTTTGCAAATGCCGAACGGAAAAAGGTTCAAATGTGCAATGAGCGAATGAACAGTGAGATTTGTTCATTGCACATTTGACATTCTGGGGCGAATTGCACTATAATGGGGATTGGGAAATGATTCCTTTCCCCCACTGTAGTACAATCTCGGAGTTAGAATAATAAAGTGGGGGGTGCAGCCCCCCCACATGGCGGGTGTAGGGAGGCTTGCCACCCTGCTTTACACTTTTTTTTCTTCGACATTAATGTTCAAAAAAACAGTGAATCTGCTTTTCGATGTGCTGTTTTTTGAACATTAAGGACTGTTGACATTTACAGTTTTGTGGTTTTGAGTTGCTCATATGAGCACCCGAACCAGTGTGATTCGCAGTTTTAAAGGTAAACCAGTAAACACAGTTTGTTTTGCCACCAGTTCTAAAAATCTAGGAGTTTTTTGTAATTGAAGAGGTGTATATTTTTTTGGGGGGATACTGACACTCTACTTGAGGTATGACAACTTAAGTGGCAGCTTTTCCTTGGAGCAGAAACTTACCCTGGTTTGAATGAAACTTGGAACATTAAATGTGGACTGAGTTGGCTCATGTAACCCCTGAACAGCCACTTACTAATTTGTCTACTTTTCTGACTTGATCTGTATTCCACCTTGGCTCATTCATTAGTTCTTAACAATTTCATGACAGGGTTTTTGCCTTTAGGTACAAGATCCAGGAAATTTTTATAGTCACAGCATTCTTGTTCTGTTTAGAGTCTGCATTTTACTATGGTGATTTGTTTCGAAGACACCAGAAGATTAATTATGTCTTTTTAGCATTCAACAGTTTCTTTTCCATTTATGTTTTCAGAATTATAGCTTTTGACACAACTAATGTTCCCCAACAGATCAGGTACATCCTCATTAACATATGAATGTATACACACAGATTCAGAATGTCTTTTTAATTGAATGCTATGTAAGGGTTGCCTTGCCGTTACTTTATTTTATTTTAACCTCTGGACTAACATTGTTTTTTCCTCCACTTTGTTTTCACCAGCCAGATAATTTCTAGCCACATTACAATACACTGAGAGGTATTTTTTGATAAGGAATTTCAATATATTTTGTTTACTCAGTTCATGTTGCCATCAGTCCCTTCTATTGGAATCAGAATCAGAATCACATTTATTGGCCAAGTATGCACACATACAAGGAATTTGACTCCGGTTTCAGTGACTCTCCAAGTATGAATTACATAAATGCCATACATACAACTATTAAAAACAAGACAAATGACATACATGCAACTATTAAAAACAACACAAAAAAGTAAATATACATATAAGGTGCAAAGTACAAGTCAGTGCAAGAAATAATTAAATAAACTCTGAAAGAAACAAGCATTAACAATATGTAAACAATACTGCAGAATCCTCAGAAGCTTGGGAAGAAGAATACGTCAACCTAATATGCTGAGTTAACCATTTATGAACTTGATGGCCTGCAGAAAAAAATGTTCTATATCTGCTAGTCTTGGTGCATATTAATCTATAACACCTGATGGTAATAGCTCAAAAAGATGATGGCCTGGATGTGAAGCATCAGTATTGATCTTACGTGCCCTTTTCATGACTCTGGTATACTATAGGTCCTGTAAGGAGGACAAACTAGCACCAATGATTTTATCAGCAGACTTCACTAGTCAATGTAACCTATTTTTGTCATGATTAGACAGAGATCCAAACCACACTGTTATGCATGAGCTGAGAATAGACTCGATGACTGCTATATAGAACTGAATCAACAGATCCTGTGGGAGGATGAACTTCCTCAGCTGTCTCAGAAAGTACATTTGCAGTTGTGCCTTTTTTTATGATTGACCCTACATTGGTCTCCCACTTCAAGTCCCAGGAGATTATAGATTGCAAAAACTTGAACGATTCCCCAACTGACACAGCAGTATTAAATATTAAAGAGGGTGGATAATGTAGTACCACTCTTACAGTCAACTGTCATCTCCACAGTTGTAAGAGTGTTCAGTTCCATATTATTCTGACTATACCAAAGGGCCAGCTGCACAACCTCCAGTCTGTATGCAGACTCATCACCATTCCTGATGAGCCCAATGATAGTTGTATCATCTGCATATTTAATTTAATAAGTTTGACAGAGGGGACCTTAGTGGTAATGTCATTAGTGTAGAGGAAGAATAGGAGTAGGGAACGCACACATCTCTGGGGGGCACTTGTACTGATTGTGTGATAGCTCTCAGCACCAATTCAGCTTAGTTTGTTTCTCCAGGGTGATAGAGGTTTTTTATATTTTTTTTATTTAAGTTTACCTTACCAGTTGAATTTCTTTTATTCATAAGAACATATAAATGCACTGATTTAAGATGGTTTAGCTTAAAATTTAATAGCCAAGTACTAATTGTTATGGAAATATACAAAAAAGCAAAATTTCAAGTTTATGTAAGTTCAAATCTCCCATTCCCTGATTTGATGATATAATCATACAAACCACACACCAACCAACCCAGCCCAATGTCATCAAGTTAAACATTTGCTACTGCTTCTTAATTTAAAACAATATTACTAATTATAACTATTTAGAGAACACCCAAGTCATGTTAAAAGGAAAGAAAATGTAAAATATTAATTTGAGAAATATTAATATTTAAGATCATAGAAATATATACTTGGAAATGTTAGTTATAAAGACTGATATTATGTATTTCCGAATATATCAAAAATATCCCAGAAATAATGCATTTCAAAATTCTCTGTTTGGTCAAGACATTTTATGTAGTCATTTCTTCTAATTAATCCTACTATAGAAAATACTATAAATAGCCTAGTATTTAAGCATTTATATGCAGGAAATAAATAAAACTGACAATACCTATAACACTTTAACCTATAGACATCATAACAGGAATACATATCAAGACCACATATCATAAAACATTAACACTCATTTAAAAACATGAATGAAAAGGTGAAAGTAATAGAATATGTAAGTATAATTAAAAGGTGCTACAATTTAAAATTACATATTTGTGCATACTGTATCTGCTTATATATGCATAATATATTTACATGGATGTGCATACATATAACTGAGTGCATGTGTTTGTAAACTATGAGTTAAGTGCTTGATGTGTATATTAACAGACGAGAGAGTGAATTTTTTCTATGCATCTGTGTGCGAGAGTGTTTTTAAGGAAATGTTGCTTTGTATTATGAATGTATGCATGTTACTATCAGTACCTGTTGTACTTGGAATATACATTTAAGATCAAACTTCTTTATAGGAATAATTCTTTAATGATTATATTTTAAGTATCATGTACTTACAAAGTTGCTTATAGTATTTGTTATTGCCATATTCTGAAATGTATGGATCAAGTTTTTATATTAATCATACCAATAGGAAATTAAAAATGACTGAAATAATTTAAAAGTCAGTTTAGTATAAAATAAAATTACACATTTAACTAACAAATGGAGAACATTTCAGAGAGTAAAATCTGCTGATTAATATTATTTTCCAGTAGTTAGCAAAGTAACTCTGAGTAATTATGGCAACAGATGTTGAGCAGATTGAGGTATTTTAAGCATCTTTTCCTCCAAATTGTTCCATACAGCACAGAAGACAACAGCTTATATTAATGCATAAGTACAGCAATGTATATAAATGTTATATTCAAATTAATATATGAAGTCAAATATATTTCTCTCAGAGCAAGTTTATAATCACTGTTAATAGTTTCCAGTCAAATGTCTGTAAAAATCACTTTGTATGAAAAGCAATTTTATAGCAACCAATGTGCAGATATCCCATATAAGATATGCTAGCTTCCTACATGTTTGTTTTCATTTGCATTTTCATAATGAAGTGTTCCCTGTGTTTAAGCTTACAGTTTTTTTGCATTGCACAGCTTTTTTGGGCATTACATCAGGTGTTAGATTTTATAACTGCATTTCAAGAAAAGCATTGGGACAACTGTATAATGAAGTAATATGAAAGGGTTATGGGGGTATTTAGTTTTTGTAGGCAGTTAGTCATACGTTGTGTAAATACATCCGTAGACCCTTGCTTATGAATAAACAAGCGTGGTCTATGTAAATATGTATTTCAATTTGAGTGTGTTTTTGCACGTGGATGTCCTTATGTATATAGGATTGCAATGTAGCATCATTTATACCAACTTTATGATGATTAACAGCTTTCTAGAACCTATATACACTATTTCAAACACAAAAGAAGATATATAAAAGGTATTTATCAATGAAAACTATAACATTTTTTGTTTGTTTTACCTTGTATTTGATTATGAACTGCACTAGATGACAACACTGAATACTTGTGAGAAAGCTGTTTAGGCAAAATAGAAAATAAGAATAACATTACTTTTCTTTCTTCTTTTTTTTTTTTTTTTTTTTACTATTTTTGTCCTTTGAAGACCAGCCATTTCTTGTTGCTTGCCTCTTTAGGATGATGAGAGTCCGATCCATATTTTCTGATTGATCAAAATGTTTTTTTTTTTTTTTTTGACAAAAGTCCACTGCATCTTCTAGAGAATTAGAAGTTTTCTGACCTTTGGGGAAAAAGACCCTAATTCTGGCTGGAAAAAAATGAGTTGAGCTTTAATGTTTAGCTTCTTTAAGTCTTTTATGAATGAAATGCATGCTTTTCTTTTGGTCATAATAGATGCAGTATAGTCACTGTCATACCTGACAGTATTGTTTTTTTTATTTGTATGCCCAAGCAGTCTTCAGTACCATGTCCTTATCTTGGTTGGAAATTTTTTTTACAATAATATGTCTGGGGACTGGAGGATTTTTCTTCAATGAATAAGTTAACAGAGATCTATGGGCTCTATCAATACCAAAAGAGAGAGCTCCTGGTATACTGAGAATTTTAAGCAACCAGTTACTTAAAAACTGCAACATATTTTTTCCTTCTTCCTTTTCTGGTAATGCATATATCCTAATATTATTTATTCTAGTTCTGCTTTCGAGAGACCTCTAGTTTTTCCATAAGCAAAGTATTTTGTTTTAAAGAGAACTTTTTTGTGATTCTCACTCTCCACCATTCTGCTATCCAGATCATTTAATGTGTCTTCTATTGCTGAGATCCTGAACACATTGTTTGATTCTTGGAATCTTCATTTATATTATCCATTTTGATTTCAAGTTTATCAATTTTAACAGAAAGCTCCTGGATACTGCCGGTTATAGACTGTAGTTCCTTTTTCAACAAACGGAGTTCACTTCTGAGTAGCTCATTCTATTACAACAGTCAATAAAACTTCTGACAGGAAAAATGAAAGAAAAAACATAAAAATTTGATTTTTCTTTCAAATAGTTGCCCAAGTTTGTTTAAAAGACTCAAAATGTTTAAGAAAATACATTTTATTATGTTTGCATAATAAAATCTTGTCAGAAAAAAGCAAATAAAGCAGAGTTTAAGACTTTGTGTTGTTAGCAGTTTGCCATGTTGGCCACATCCTCTTTTTGTAGCCATTTTTGATAGTATAATAGCATTAAAACTTTCTCCATGATATATGCTTCATATTGAAACAACATCTGCTGTAACATAAACCCGGGGATATAATCTATATTTAGAATAACTACACATATTAATATATGTGTGTGTGTGTGTGTGTGTGTGTGTGTGTGTGTGTGTGTGTGTGTGTGTGTGTGTGTGTGTGTGTGTGTCAGGCACCCTATCAAAACAATAGACTGACACCCAGGAGAGTGATATCATAATTACAAATTCACAAATAACATGTTCTACACATTCTCTGGAGATTTCTCCTGAATGGACTAAACCAACTGAAAGTATTTTTGGTTTGACTTTCAATACCTTCCATGTGGGGTACTGTACCTCACACACCCTGGCTAATTAGATATACTAAGTCCATGACTGCATAATCCTTGGGGAAAGGGAATATTCCCATACCTGTCAAGCATCTGTCTACATTGACCAAATGGTGTCGACCATACAAGTGTCAGCATACTGCCCATCTGATTCTGTATCTGACACATATACTCACATATATATATATATATATATATATTTTTTTTTTTTTTTATCTGTGGCTGCATAACTGTCTGGTTTTTGTTTTCTAATGTTCTTCCAATTGGCTCAGTATCTGCATATACTAAGTAGTGGTTCAGGACATTGCATGTGGTAGCTATTTGCTCAGTGTGTTTTTTATAATCTTTATAATATATATTTACCATCTCAAAAGTGCTTACTCCTCTCTGTACTCTTCTTTTCTAGACCTAACACCACTCTTACGTATTCAACTGTGGTACCACCTTTAACATTCCTATAAGAAAAGTGCAGTCCGGGTCTGAACTGTCTGCAAACAGCTACAGTTAACTTTGAGTATGTGTCTAACTGTTTGAGCCAATCTTCATTTTCCCCTGGAGAGCACTGTGCTTTGGCTGTAAGCAGGCCCCCACCACCACCACCACACACATCTTCCACTTTCTCTTATTCCCTTCTGTTAGCAAATAGTATCCATAATTGATCAATACTGTGTGTTTGTTTATTTAAACTATACCACAGTAGCCTACTGATACAAGGTTATCCTGGTTTTCCACCTGAGAAATTAAGACAAGACTTACAGTTTCAGAGCAGTCCTTGGTCAATTGTGATTGTTCTTAACACATACTTGTCTTGCTTTGTGATTGTTTCCAACCCTCATACAAGAACCTAACAGGGTCTCTACCGCTTAGCTCCCGCCCTGCCCCTATTCCCTCCGCCCCAGTGGTCCCACCTTTATTGCACTCGAACCCTCCCATCTTTCCAATAGCCAACCACAGCGCTAACCCAACACTACCTCCTCCATATTCCCTCTACTATCACACCTCCTCAACTGACATGTACAAGCATACCTTTCCTTTGCTCACTGCATGCACTCTCCTTGCATATCTTACATCCTACCAAAGCTCCATCATTCCCCCACTCAACCACTACCACTGTACTACTACTCACACCACCACCCATGTCTCACCCATACTCAGCTCCCCTCCCACCAGCTCAAGAACCATCCCTATGCACCCCCCACATATTCTACCAACTATATTACTCAAACGTAAAGCATCCCTACAACTTAACATAGTAACCCTCCCACCATACCTATTACCCACAGAGAAGAATCATAAAATTTCCCTTATAAACAAACACATTAAAAAACTGAGAAAACTAATATTCTCATGCATATCAAAACTAGCCCTAAGTGGAGACATCCACCCCAACCCTGGCCCTACCATCTCCAACCCCAATCCTCATAATCAGACTAGAAATCACAACTTCTCCCATATTGCAGCCAATAGAAAGCCAAGTGACTTCCTTCTACTAAGCCTAAATATTAGAAGTATATCCAACAAAGTCCATGAACTCCATGCCACCATAGACTTATACTCCCCAGATATAGTCGTCCTGACAGAAACCTGGCTAAAACCTCACATTACCAGTGAGCAAATACTCCCTACAGGTTACGGCATACTAAGAGTAGACCGGCTAAACAAAAAAGGAGGTGGTGTAGCTATAATATTTAAACATCTAAACATCCAGATCTTAAAATCATCAGCTCCACAAATAGGCAATGAAGAAATAATATATACCAACCTCAAAATTAACCGAAACAAAACCATCAACATAATTGGATGCTACTTCCCACCTGGCCAAAACATCCCTCCACTAGAAAACCTCCTCAACTGGTCTACCCACCATCTCCCCCAAGAAACTATCATCTTAGATGATTTCAATATTGACTGGCAATCCTGTTCTGGCAACAATCCAACCCATCATGTACACCTTCATGGCTTCACCCAACTAGTCCAGTCACCAACAAGGATAAATAAAAACTCCAGCAAGCACTCTACCCTGGATTGGATACTAGTCAGTAAGAACCCCCTGTCATATATAACAGGCTGCTTATCAGATAGCCTCAGTGATCACTCCCCAACATTCCTACTCAAAAAATACCTGTACCAAGCTAAACTTGTCATCTATCGTCAAATACGTAAAAAAATAAACTTTAACCCACTCACATTCATCTCATCCCTCAAAGAATGTAACTGGCATGCTCTAAAGTACCTCAGTCTAGATGACGCAGTTGAATCTTTTAATACTACCTTCCTGAACATCCTTAATTACCATGCCCCCATAAGATTTTCCAGAACCAAAGCACAACCCTCCCCATGGCTACAGAAAACCACTAAGTCAGAAATGAAAAACAGGGATAAAGCCTGGGAGCACTGGCGCAAAACCAAAACCCCGCAGCTAGACAGAAATTCCTAGAACTATGCAATAGAGTCAAAAAGCTAATAAAACGGGACAAATTCCAATACTACCAGTCTGCCCTAGACTCCTCACAACACAGCCCCAAACAATTCTGGTCCTCCATAAACTCCATCCTCCACCCAGGTAAAGTCAGTACCCCTCCTCCTAACATCCCTCACTCCTCAGAAAATATTGCTACCTCATTCAACACACACTTCACCCAATCCATACCATCACTAGCTAAACAACACAACCCCCCTCCCCTCCAACCCACACCTTCAACTAGTAATCTCCCCACTGCCTTCTCTTTTTCTCCTGGACCTACCTCCAACATAAAAAAACTCTTAACTAAACTTAAACCCACCAAATTAGCAGCAGACAACCTCCCAAGTGAATACCTACAAATCGCAGCTGATGCTCTGGCCTACCCAGTATCCATCTTGATTAACCGATCTCTGTTAGAAAGTTACGTTCCCACATTGTGGAAAGTCTCACATATAATTCCCCTCCACAAAGGCGGACCCTCTGCAGAACTAACCAATTACCACCCCATAGCTATTCTCTCTCCACTCTCCAAAATACTAGAGAGATGCATACACTCTCAGGTCTCACACTACCTCCTTACTAACAACCTCCTTTCCAGTACTCAGCATGGTTTCCGACCAAACCATAGCACCACCACTGCCTTACTCTCCTTTACAAACACTATCCTTCAGCATAAAAACAATGGCTATCTCTCCTCTGCTACTTTCCTAGACCTATCTAAAGCATTTGACATGGTCCCACACAAACAACTTATCTCTGTCCTCAATAACCTATCCTTCTCACAATCAGTCACCAACTGGTTTCAGAGTTACCTGTCTGACCGCCAACAATCCGTTGTATGGCAGAATGACATATCTCCCCAACTACCCGTCTCCATAGGGGTTCCCCAAGGATCCATCCTTGGACCCCTACTTTCTCTGTTTACACCAATAATCTAGCCTCTGCCACCAAACATGGCACACTCATCCAATACGCAGATGACTCTACCATCATCTGTTCAGCCCAGTCCCTACCCAAACTGCAAAAAGTCACACAGGAAGCCTTTTCCTCTGTTGAAACATGGTTATCCGATGCCCAATTAATACTCAACCCAAACAAAACTAAACTTCTCATCTTCCAACCCACCAAACATACTCAAAACAACTCTCACTTTAACATCACAGCAAAGACAACACCACTATATACCCAACTGAACACACCAAATTGCTAGGAGTGGAAATAGACAATAAACTAAAATTTGACATTCACATATCCATGACCATAAAAAAGTCCACAAAAAATAGGAGCATTATACAGAAATAAACAATTTCTCACCAAAGCAGCAAAGATTTCAATAGCAAATTCCCACCTTATCTCCACCCTACTTTATGCCTCTCCAGTATATGCCAACCTAAGGCAATGTGATCTAAACAAGCTAGAGACCTGCTACAACAAAATTGCAAAATTTGCCACAGGGGCATCCTACCGTAGTCACCACTGTCTCTCACTTGCTGAACTGGGCTGGCTTGAACTCCCTCACCTCCTTCAGTGGTATCAACTCTCACTCGCCCACAAACTAGTAAACCATCCACTAAATGTCCCATCCCTCCAGAATCTACTCCAACCCTATCGCACCACCAGACCACTAAGATCCAGCAACAAAAATCACTTGCAGATCACTAAAGCCAATAACTCTGCTGGTGAAGCACTATTCTCTTGCGCCATAGCCAAATTATGGAACTCACTCCCACCCACAATTACCTCCATACCATCATGCACCAACTTCAAAACTTTATTAAAAGCACACCTAAAAACATGCTGGCTATGCCCTTGCAACACCCACTCTAATATCATCCACCCCATCCAACTACTACCTTTCTTTCACCTCCACTAACTACCTTGATGATAGCAAGCTCAGATGCTCATAAGCCTAGTACTTATTATACAGCAGGAACTTCTCATTGTTACATTTGTTAATGCCTGTTATGTACTTCACAGATAAAGATTCTAGTTGTCTGCTGATGTACTATGTTTCTTCATCTGTAAATATGTTGTAAGTAATTTCTATGTTAAATTGTTAATCACTATGTAATCCAATGTAACTACTGTCTGTTTATTTTACTGTGGAGCTTTTCTCCCCGGGCCTCCGCTGAAAATGGACCCACGTCCAGTCGGACACTCCCGGTCAACAAATTTAAATAAATAAAATAATAAATAAATAAATATATATATATATATATATATATATATATAAGCGCGTACACACACACACACACACACACATTGTCAGCACAGCCACAAATATATGCACACTGTCAGCATTATCAGTTGAAGATTGTATTTTTTTTTTCAGTATTCTTATCCCCTGGGAACTTTTTTGTTTTAACCTTCAGATTTTAAACATGCAAGCTGTGCAATGTATGTGAGTCACTGAAGTGGCAAGTCTGTTCTGGGGATCCACTAATGTAGATATCTGTAAGGACTGGCCATTACCTATATATCAAAAATAAACATCTTGCAGTGAAATTCAGTAAGTAATGATTAGCATTCTTTTGGCTGACTGCAATTTTGTGACTAATTTTAATTAAGACTTGCACATTGTTCATTAGTTTCAGTAATAAAAGATCCATGTGATGCTGTACCAGATGCATACTACAGTTTGCAAGCTATGTTTCATTTCTTAGACTTATTCAGTATTTAGCAGAATGTCTTCTGTTGCTGCAGCACTGTTTTAGGTGTAAACAGCACATGTTTAACCAAGTCTGTAGTTTTAGTACTGATACATTCATACTCTAGGACATAAAAAATACTGTTGGTATTCCTGTTTGTTTTTCCCTTGGATCTTTTTCTCCCACATCCCTAAGATATGAAGACAGATACATTTATGTCATTCCAATTTACCCATATGTGTGTCTTTGAGGTGTATACATATACATATGCGCATGCAAATATGGGTTTTTCTATGTGTGTGTGTGTGCATGTGCATTTGTATGTCGTTTGATGGACTGCTGGTGTTCCATTCAGGAATAATTTCTTTATTTTGCCTGTTGCTTAATGCAACAGACTACTGCTTACCACTACCCTCTGTCTATCTATCTATACAAGCACACACGCACATATGAATGGGTGAGTAAGGTTAATTATAATCCTACATAAAACTTCCAAATAAAGTGGCCTTTTTAAAACAGTAATATACCAAAATAAAACTGTTCCTAAGGAAGGAGATTACATAAGCAGTTACTAACAAAACTGCAATGGTCATACAGAGAAACTGAAACCTAAGTCACAGAAAGACTTTCTTCCAGGATCTGTGCTTAATTATTAATTTGCTAGCTAAGAAAAGACAGAAGATGGTAAGAATTGTATTCATTCTAGCATACTGGTAACCCTTTTCGAAATAATTTTTTCTTTGAATCGCAGATCTGCTCAAATCTTGCTGAATTAAATCTAGCAACAAAGTACACAATAAAAAGAAGTATAAAAATTATAATTTATAGGAGGAATATTGGAGTAAGCAGCTACAGGGAAATGGTAGCTGTGATCATTTATCATAGTTTCCTTAGCTGATCAGTTGAAAGGGTAAAGGTCATAACCCTGTAAACATTATTGGTTTCTGATGATTTTCTTGAATGTTGTCTTTGCATCTTTCTGTGCATACACCCCAATCTATTCATTCATTTTCATATTTTTGTTCATTAAATATTATTTTTAGCTTCATGCCCTAATACTTGCATCAAATATACATTAATGACTGCAGCATTTCTGATATTTTCAATAAGTCTTTTGCTTATTACAAGTAAAAGAACAATTAAGTAAATATTTCCAAACAGCATTATATATCACTAACTTCATAGGTTGTATTTGCAGATGCATTGTTCTTTAGAATATAAACACGTTTATCTTCTTTGACTCTAAGTTATTACCCTTGAAGGCATAAGATATAATTGTTAATTTTCAAAGGATAAGAAATATATTGATAGACTCAGATAATAAAGTTTGTGGTATGAAAAAGAACATAAAACAGAATGTCATTCTTTCAATAGGGACTTTGAATTCATAAGCTTAGGCATACTGACAATCAGTTTATCCAGTCTTCTGGAACAAACGCTGCTGTCAAACAACAACTTTAACATTTACAAGGTGCTTAACATGACAAGATCAAGACATTTTAAGATTTTATAATATAGCATAAAGGTAAGTAGAGCAGAGATAAGTTAGTAATCAAAGTTTATTGTGCATACATATGTCTCAGACATCATTCATTGGGAAAGAAACTCCATTTGTTACATATTAAATTTACTTTCTCTTGTAGCCATTCTTTGCAGAAATGGTGCCACAGCACAAAAAATACATATTCAGACTATTAAAGAACTGTATAATATTTTAAGCAATATTCTTAAACCTGGACATCATACATGCAATATAGTTATTTTAGTGTTCTGGCTTTCATATTAATGTTAAAATATATGTCTTTTATTCAAGTGCCTGTGTTCCTGAATTATATTGATTTTGAGTCCTACAACCCACCTGTATTTTTTTTTCTTTCAAACTACATTGACAGAAGGCAATGTATTAATGGGGTTGTGCATTATTTTATTCATAAGTATATGACTGAGTACTAGCAAACTCAGTACATATAAGCCCATAATTTATGGGCTAGCAGTATATTTTTTATTGCCATCCTTTTACTTGTACACTTTTAGATCATAAAATAAAGCAAGAAAGTAGCAATTGTACTTAGTGATTACTCTTTGTTATGATGATGTAGGTGTCAAATTCCGCATAATTACTGCCATTGTGGAAAGGTATACTGAAAAGACTAGCAAATTGGTGATGTGACCAAAACATCCTACTTGGAGGAGGAATATACATACAAATATGCACCGAATTCTTGGTCCAAATATCTTGCAAAAGAAATCCATGTCTGTCTGTTGGTTCAGGAATGTCAAAGATTAGGATCATGATATGAGACTAGTCATATAAAACATGCAGGATTTTCTGAGAAAGGAAGACAGGATGCACATTATGTCCAATTGCTACCATTTAGCTATCATCACATTGCCAGTCATAACCATTCAGACAGATAAGAATGTCTTTGTCTCCATCGCAGAAAATAAACACTCTTTCTGTATGCTGTTAAAATATCTTAGGTCTCAGATGTAGAGGTGTAATAGCTTCTTTTCTACCCATACACATTCACACAACTGTGTGGAGAGGTGGGAGCAATGAAATTACCCCACAATTCTTCAGGACAATCACAGAAACATCAATGTTACTACCAGCATCTAAAACGTCTCATAATTTTACTAAAATTTTCTGCAATTGGACCAACACCCCTACAGTCCCAGTGTGGGGGGCCATAATCTACACAGCTCCCTTACTTATATAGCCTACTTCTATAGTTACGTGGTACTGGGGAAAGGTTCATTTTTAATCATAGCAAAATGGACTCGGGTCATCACAGACATAACAGCAACACTCATGTATCCTAATGGGTCTACTTCATTTGATCGAAAGACCATTTGACTGAAACCCATTTGGTTGAAATTTCATTTTATCGAAAACCGGAATTCAAGGCAAATAACAGGGATCTGTCCCCCTCCCCAATGTCGTGCGACCCTGGAGTTGGTATATATAGATAGGGGGGTGTGGGGGGCACATGGGGGGTGTTTTCTTCTTTTAAAGGAAAGTAGGTGGGGGGCTTCACTCCCCCAACTATATATACCAACTCCAGGGTCGCATGACATTGGAGAGGGGGACAAATCCCAGGTTTAGACCTCGAATACTGGTTTTCAATCAAATGAAATTTCGACCAAATGGGTTTCAGTCAAATGGTCTTTCGATCAAAAGTAGCAGACCTAATACACCTCACACATATTGCCGATGTCATATGACATGAGAGGCAGAAATTTCATTAAATGCCCTAGCTCCAACAAAAAAGAGAGGGACATACCTGCAACACTGAACTGGAAGTCTGCTTCACTAACTATTCCATTAATAAAGCATTTTATATTGGTAAAACCAAAAATAGTCTCAAAATGAGAATTACCCAACATTCTTCTGACACTAGTATTAGAGACCCTAAAAACTCACTTACAAGCCAATCGTTAGCAGACCCAAATCAAACTAATTGCTGGAGACCTTAACACCATTTTAGAAAAGAGAAAATTGGAAAGACAATTATGCTGAATGCCTTTGCTGATTTACGCCTAAGTGCAGCATGTGCTGTTAGTTTCTTAATATTTAGCACACTTCTAAGTACTGCAGGTTTTACTGAGCTCACCTTAACATCTGGACAGCAGGATGCTTATATGGACCACCTAATAATGACCTGCTTCTGACAACAACAGGAATTAAAGTGCACCCTCCTCTCTCTCGCACTGCAGGATCTACTCCCATTTCCATCATATTCCACACTAACATTCTACCCCATGTAGAAGTGCTACCAAATCAACTACCCCTGGGAATACCTGATGCAGCATTAGCTCTGAATTCATAGCAAGGTGTTTCAGCCTATGGACTAGCACTCTGCTCTACCCCCAACTCCAGGACCATGCACTAAGTAATGGTAAATTATTTGTTTAGCTCTTCTGCATTTACTTGGTTTTGATGTGATG
>NC_056742.1:286631389-286641389 GCF_019279795.1 Protopterus annectens | reverse complement strand
ATATATATATATATATATATATATATATATATTCAAGTTCAAATTAGAACTGCACATGCAAAAATAGAGAGAAAGGCTGAGGCACTGTTAGAATCATACAAGTGAAAGGATAATATTAGCTGTCACGTGGGACTCAAACCCAAGTCCTGCAGCGTACCATGCTGGTGTCACTGCTGCTTGACCAAAAGAGCTTCTGGACAGAGGTGATAATTAAACTCAATCTGATATAGTAGTAGTATAAGGTTAGTGCTTTACACATGTATGAGCCTCTGACAGAGCTGAAGAAATAAGGTGAATTGAATGAAGGTAGGGAGCAAGGTGTACATGCAACAGCAAGAATACTGACAGCTTATAATGCAAATGTAACACATGAAGCATGCTGTTCCCAATATGAAACTGGGAAAAATATCCTTATTATATACCTGTATGATGTATGAGCCTAACTAGAACAAGCTGATATCATATTTTATGTTCCATCATTTCTACTTAAAGAATCAGTTGTAATTGTATTGCCTATCAAATGGAGCATGTTGATATATACTGCATACATAAGCTAATTGAAAAAATGTCTTAAATGCAACACTTTATCTAATAACATGTCTACATTTATTGATAGTCTGATTTGTAATAACAGTCCATATTTTATAAAATGGTATGAAGTTACAATAAAACAATGTGCAGGTGTGTGTGTGTGTGTGTGTGTGTGTGTGTGTGTGTGTGTGTGTGTGCATCTGTGCATGTGTGTATGTTTTTGTGTATGTGTGTAATTGTGAGTGTGTGTGCATGTTTCAGTGCAGCCAGTGAATGGCACTTACACTTTGTTAGTTGAAGACCAGATGCCAACTTCTGCTTCAACTAATAAGTCTAACTTGGAGTTAAATTTGGGATAGGCTTGTGTTATTTCTGTTTCCCACTTGTGTGATGATGAAGTAATAAATAATGACTTAGATAGCATCTATCAGGTATAGGAAAAGGAATCTCCTGGTCTCTGATTAGGAATCGGTCTCTCCTAATTCTAGTGTAAATTTAAACTGTGACAAAAAGCATAAACAAAGGTATAGAGAATTGGTGTATCCTTTGGGACATACATGTATAACATTTTGGATGAACATAATGATGTATTTCTGAACATTAATACTGAATAAACTCAAGAGTCAACTCATGGTAGCAGGAAAAAGCATTCATAGTGGCAATGAATTCCTGTTTGTTGACACTAAGCCCGCCAGAAAACAAAATCCATGTAGGCCAACTACAGTATAATTAAATATGCATTACACTCAAAAGTATTAGTAATTGGTAAGTCGGTGCTTAATGCAGTTAAGATTTACCTACTACTTGTTGATACAAATCAAAATTACTGTTACTCCACTTAGAGGCAAGTTGCGACAAGTCATGTGTCTTAATACATGTAAAATGAAAGATACATTTTCAGAGGTAATTGTTGTTGCTTGAATAATGGCACAGGATATACTTCATTACAAAAGTATATTATACATTACAGAAGGAAGTATTATGCTTTGTGAAAGTTCTAGCATAAAATTGTTTCCGGACAGTCTTCCCTCACCAAAACATGGTAAACTACCTTTATAATATGCCAGTGAAATTAACAAGAAGCTAAGGTACATCATGTTAACATCAAAAAACATGAATCTATTCTTGTAGAAATATATAATTTGGTATGCAGTCCTATTTTGCAAAAGAAAAATGCCACTTGAGCCATTTGGGTAATATCTGTCACGAGTTAGAAACGATTATGAAGGATTTTTAGAATTAGAACTGATCTATCGGTGGCACGAGCAATAAGCAGTGAGTGCACTACACTTTATTGAGTAATGCTATGAGTCTTAACAAGAAGATTTTGACTTAATGACCTTATTACATATGCAGAATATTGTTTTGACTAAATCACTGAGACTTTGTATGATGAAAATTTTTATCCATTTTAAGTGATTTGTTTTCAGAGCTTTCGCAACTTCAGATCTGACTGGAAAGAGGGCAGCATTGATTCTTGTATATCAGCCATGTGTAATTTAATGTTTTCATCCTTGGTACAACAAAAAAGGCTGGTTTGTGCATTCAAATTATTCTATGTTGTATTGTGGATGAAAGCAGTGAACTAATAAATCTTTTGTACACATTTCTGAAGTTGTTTGGCCTCTGTTTTCACTCAGCTGGCCATTGTTGCTGGCTCCTACTAATAATGCAGAATTTGGATGCATCAGAATACTTTCTGTAGTAAATTAAAAAAATTGGAAATCTGTTTAGGTAAAGCACCTTCTTACAAATTAAGAAACAATCTAAACTGGTGGTATAAAAACCTGTTACGATTATTGCGAAAGAAAAAATGGTGGAATATGACGACTACATTTCCTTCAGCTATTAATATACATAGGTACAGAAAATGCATATCTGTTTTAGAAAGACTGGTATGAAATCTTAAAAGAAAATATGAATTTAAGATTCAGCCTTTACTATTTACAACAATAACAAAAGCGGTAATCAAGTATCTCAGAGAAACTATAAATGAGGCCTGTTCAGGTGTCACAATTAATGGAAATTGTAAAAAAATGACCATTGCTAAATACTGTTTTGTTTCACATTTTGGCAAAGATTATAGTAACTTGCACTGTAAAAATTATGAATAATTACTATATGTTTTATTGGAATCTTGTTATAGTATTTCTGAGATCTGTTTAAAGCATGCTTGAAATAAAATCAGAATGGATACTGCTCCTGGACCTGATGGTATGAACAGATTGTGGCTATAGAGTATCAAAGCTGAATTTATCTCTGCAATGACTTATGTATTTCTAGGTACATTTAGGTCTGGTTCTGCAAAAGAAGTCTGAGAAAAAGCCTTTCATTATTTGGGTGCAAATGGGAGGATACAACGCTACTATTGGTAACCCTATCAGCATAACTTGTTAGCTAGGAAAAATATTTGAGTGTGTTCTGTTCCAATTAACGCACAAAATTAAGTTTGGTGTTCATGTTAATATGCAGCACTATTTCACAAGGGGATTATCCTGTAAAACAAAACTGATATTGATTTTATTATTGTGGGTTTCCATTGGATGTTTTTTTTTTTTTTTTTTGTCATGTTTAGGGAATTTGACTGTTATCCACTATGCAATAATAGATGTACATTCTAAATAGGGTTTTAATAGTTACATTATCAAATCAGTTTCAGAATGTTTAAAAGGTACATGTTCACTTTGGCTCAAGAGTGTGTTTTCCAGTCAGTACCCAGTGTTAAGTGGGGTAAAGCAAAAAATGCCTCAACTAGGCTAGTAGGTTCGACGGGTCTGAACCATTCAACATTTTAATTAGTAGGGGGCAGAATAAATTAACATTAATATTTGCACGTCACATACTTCTTCCCAGGGCTGATGCTGCCATATACAACAGACACCAGGAAATATGTCAAAAACCTTTGACATTCAAAAGCTGTAACACACTTGACTGCCACACTCACGCATACATACTCAGTGCAGCAGAGTTCAACTTTTAAAGCTGTTGGTTGTTCAGAGTTACATTTTGCTTTAAGCTGCTATGCCCTGGCTGTCAAAAGGTGTAAATCACTTTGCACTGATACACTTTTTTTCTTTTTAACAGGTAATACATTGGGGCAGCAAAAACTCTCCACGTATTAGAAGGAAATATGAATATGTCACCTATCATAAATCTATTTTTCATGTGTTCTTGAAAAGGATGCAAATTTCACTTCTCAAGCTCCACTTTCCAGATGAATTTAATGGAATCCTGTTTGGGAACAATTACATTTCTTATGATTAGTGACCCTACCATAATCCTTTGTATTATATTAATCAGGGCATTTAAGAGGTGTGGGAAAATGAAGCAACGAGGATGGCACTGAGCACAATGGGTAAAAGTGATTCATATTTACGATTGTCTTCTTTGTGAATGTTAAGTTAGAATGCTACCCTTTATAGTATCATATTCAGCAATATTATAATGGAGGGCTGGAATGAATCCCAGATGTGAATGACCTAACCAGCTTGTAATCCTCATTACACTAAGTTTGGAGAAAAAGCCAAACAGTGTACAGCATTTTTCTTGACCGTGTGGGATTATCTACATACCTGGACTTATATTCGTAGGCAGAATTCTAAGTTCTATGTTCTAGCTAATACAGTTATCCACAGAAACACAAGACAAAAGCCAAAGGGAATGAATAATTTGCTCTCAAAACATAAAAAAGTTCTATATATCTAACTAAGGAGGATATAGTCACTGATGCAGAAGTACTATGCAATATCAAGCAACTCAGAGCAAGGCAGAGATGCTGTGCAATACACATTAAAGACAAAGAAAAACAAAGGTATTCCATGAAGCAATAGAGTATAAGCTCAACCCTACTTCATTACATTAACGTTTCCAGTAAGAGGGCACTTGTCATTTCATGGCCTGAGGAAGTAAAATCGATATTCAAGGTACACACAGTAGCCACATGCAGTTCACTGTCCATTCTTTTTAAACAGACTGGATACAATGTCAAAACACAGTGCCAACAAGTCCAGTCTAGTAGCTCGTTACCATACTAGCCATACATTTCCTTTGAAACTTGAGGAACCTAAAGTGCTTTCTGTGATAAAGTCATGGTTTAGTCAGCTGGTAAAGGTCACTACACTGACATCATCAACTCATGGATCATATCTGCCTATATGACAGAGCAGACCAGCTGTAGGGCCAATATTCTTTAGGAAAGGAGGTTTAGAGCTATGTAACTGTAGCCATCTTCTCTATTTTTTGTCTGGAATTGAATCAATAAAAAAGATCATGCTAGAAGATTTATTGGGAAACCATTTGCTAACATAACCCCTTCTAAGCATGTTCATCATATTCTGATGTAATGTTATTTTATTTATCTTCTAGAAAAACCTTAAAATATGAAGGAAGTTCTAACAATAACCAGGCTGAACAGAAAAGGTGCTTGCTGAGTTCTTTAGAAGAAGAATGATCCATGTCAACAAACTTACTTCAAAGTGAACCATCCTTGTCAACAAAAGAAGTATAACTTTTTCTTAAGGACTGAAGAGCACCCTGACATGAGGTTGCATAATCATTACCTGGGGAGTAAACTATATCATATTATAAAACTCAACATAATTCTTTGCACAGTGCTATTGTAATTCTTAAATGCAACATTTCAGTGATACAACTACATGTTAAAGCATAAGTGCGTGTAAAAATGATTGGAAAGTAGCCAGGTATACTGGGATAGAACTTAAGAATTTAAGCTCAAATGCAGATCTTTAAAATGTTTATTAGTAGACTTTTAACACAGCTGTATTTCCCAGTTGTTTAAAGGTAAACAAATATCTAAATGGTTGACAAATCAGCTACTAACAGTCATTCAATATGTTTAAATTACTTTTGTACTTCTTTATTCTGAAATATTGGTGTGTCCTGACTTTAAGCTGTGGCATAGCAATTATATCCTAACAAGAGTTTGATAAACAGAAGCTGTGAAACCATCTACAGCTTATGAAATAATGAACATTGTAGTAAAATGTAGACAGCTTTTGGCACGCACTGTGAGGAAGAACAGGCAGATTAATATCCATGGGGGGGGACATATTAGATGATGCTTGAAGAGATAGATGCATTATACAAATAACATTTAGAAGCCAAAGCTGAAACCTAAAGTCAATAAGAACATTAATTTGCAACCAGTGGGACTCAAGTGAGAATAATGTATCAGAAGAACACACACTGCAGCTGGTGAGCAGTAGCAATTACCCAATGTGGCAAACAAATTACGGTATTCTTGTCACCCTGCTTCTCATTTGTCAGGAAATCTATACAGCAACACAGAGATGGTCTGTTTCATTTTGTCCAATTTCATTCTGCAGATAAAGGCAAAATCCATTGCCTATGGTGATATAACATTTTTTAGAGCAACCTATGATGGCTTCATATGCAGGTCACTGCCCAGATGTAACGTAATGCTAATAAGGAATACAAATATGCAAACAAAGCCTTTTTATTTTCAGTGCAGATAACACATGGTTATATAAAGCAATAGCAAGTAGCAGAAAACTGGTGTGTGCCTGAAAGGGGTTCTGATATGACTTAGACATGATGTAATAATAAATATGCATTAATTGTATGAATATAATGATTTTCGTTTGTATGTGATAAAGGAGACACAAACATGAATGTAATATAATGCCGGATTGCTTCAACTAGTTTTTCATTTATTCCTTATGTACTTCACAGGCAAAAGGTATTGTACTGAAGCATACCCTCAATCTTTATTCAAGACCGTATATTCTTCAGTAGAACTATTTTTTAAAGCAGGAAACCTGCATGATTATCTTTCTAAACCAGGTATCAGTAGAACATGTATATCTACAACAAAATTACAAATATCGACACTGGACAGTACTATGTAGAAAGCTATGGCAATCATGGGTGTGGTTTTGTTCTCTCTTTTTTCTTTCTATCTCTGAAATTTTAGTCCACCCCCCCCCCCACAAAAAAAAAAAGAGAGAACAGAAGACTGGAGAACAGAATGTGGATTCCGATTATATTATATTTGTTATTCATCTGCATTTTGTCTATATTAATGCAATTTTGAGGACATCTAGTCAGATAATATATTTATAAAGTCCCATTGGGTGATATAGGATTATGTACCAGGGTAGTGTGACAACGGTGAGGTCTGCGGTAGGAGTGATGGATATGTTTAAGGTGGAGGTGGGATTACATCAAGGATCAGTTCTGAGGAATTTTGAGGACATCTAGTCAGATAATATATTTATAAAGTCCCATTGGGTGATATAGGATTATGTACCAGGGTAGTGTGACAACGGTGAGGTCTGCGGTAGGAATGATGGATACGTTTAAGGTGGAGGTGGGATTACATCAAGGATCAGTTCTGAGCTCTTTCTTATTTGCAATGCTGATGGACAGGTTGACAGATGAGATCAGACAGGAGGCCCCGTGGACTATGATGTTTGCAGATGACATTGTGATCTGTAGTGAGAGTAGGAATCAGGTTGAGGAGACTCTGGAGAGGTGGAGATATGCTCTAGAGAGCAGAGGAATGAGGGTCAGCAGGGCTAAGACAGAATATATGTGTGTAAATGAGAGGGAGGGTAGAGGAATGGTGAGGATGCAGGGAGTAGAGTTGGTAAAGGTGGATGAGTTTAAGTACTTGGGATCAACAGTTCAGAGTAATGGTGAATGTGGAAGAGAGGTGAAGAAGAGAGTACAGGCAGGGTGGAATGGGTGGAGAAGAGTGTCAGGAGTGATTTGTGACAGACGGGTATCCGTAAGAGTGAAAGGGAAGGTCTACAAGAGTGTAGTGAGACCAGCTATGTTATATGGGTTGGAGACAGTGGCATTGACAAAAGGCAGGAGTCAGAGCTGGATGTGGCAGAGTTAAAGATGTTAAGATTTGCAATCGGTGTGACTAGGATGGATAGGATTAGGAATCGGTATATTAGAGGGTCAGCTCATGTTGGACAGTTTGGAGACAAAGCAAGAGAGACGAGATTGCGTTGGTTTGGACATGTGCTGAGGAGGGATGATGGGTATATTGGGAAAAAGATGCTAAGGATGGAGCTGCCAGGTAAGAGGAATAGAGGAAGGCCTAAGATAAGGTTTATGGACGTGGTGAGAGAGGACATGCAGGTGGTTGGTGTGACAGAGCAAGATGCAGAGGATAGGAAGAAATGGAAAGAGATGATCCGCTGTGGCGACCCCTAACGGGAAAAGCCAAAAGAGAATGATGATGATGTATAAACAACTGGCATCTATATTTTCTGACTGCACTCTTGAAACGTGGTACAGCAGTGTTTGGAAAATGCATATGCTGATATTCAGTAAAAATAGTTACACTGCTGCACTGCATGTGGGAATTTTGTATATGTATATATCAATAAATAACAAATACTTCCCAAATTCAATTTTATAGAGCCAAATGCACATGATTATATAAGGCATCCACAAACAATCTTAAAGCATTAATGCTATATAAACAGACAAAGTGCCATCACAAACTTCTGAGGGGGGGGGGAGAAGTTTGTTGTGGTATTTTGGGTGCATTTCATCTTACTGTAGAACATTTTGAAGGGAAAGCTATATTTACCAGGGATTGTTTGAAACTTACTTTGCTGTATGCAGTCAGTTTGCTGCTGTGAGCAGCCATTTTGAAAACCTGAAGAGGAGCAGCACATTGATGGTGATGAGGATGTCCATGTGGCCTAGACAGCAAGCACAGGACAGTTGTATGACTTTACAAACAGGGAAGAAACAAAGGATTGTGGACAGATATCACTGGCACTGTGAGTGCAGGTGCAGAGCTACAAACTATCGCTGCTGCTTTAAAAAATGTAAATGGCATATACAGAGTGATGGTGATTACTATGCAGAAGAGTAGCAAAACGATCCCAGCCATGGCCCACCCTACCTCCATGGACTCCATGTCACTGCAGCAGAGGCTGAGATGATGAGAAAACAGGAGCTAATACAGGATGGACACACACACACTTTGAAGACTCTCAGCCAGAACGGACAGAGCACTGCTGCTGCAAATCATCTACAGAGGCAGGGGACGAGACTAGGCAGAAAAGGCCACCAGACACTAAGTAAGCAACAGTAGCTATGGCTGATATGACTGCCATGAACACCTGCCCATGTGGCAAGGAGTTGCTCTGTGAACAATGTCAGAGATGGAGGTGATGTTCTTCTACTAACTACATTTAACAGCTTCCTGGATGTGGGTGACTAACAGCATCTTCCATGGCAAAGTGTTTGCATTCTGTCATTTGTATTAGGTCCATGGAAGGATTGGGGAAGGGAATCAATTTAAAATGGGTCACTTAATAATGACTAAAGTCATTTAAGGGCAGACAATGCTATGAACCCCCCCCCCCCCACGCAACACACTCTTTCAGGTCCCTGCAAGCATCCCATAGAACTGTAGCCTAAGTTCAAGAAGGCATCATTTGAAATGGCAGCAGTGATGTCAAGTCAGGGAGGCATTTCCATAAAATGTGGCTAAGGGATTCTGGTTACATGTCACGCATGGTGTCAGGTAAAAGATGCAGTGGCATGGACTAGTCAAAGTGTAGGCCTTATTTCCTGATGTACAGTTAATCTTGAAAGTGTTGCCCTTCCTTCACTTCCTGAATGCAGAAAAATGTGAAAAAATTCCTGATAATCTAAGTTCTGTAACTGAAAGATTCCAGCTTATCTGTGTTATGATATGTAACCTACATACAGAAGAGGGGAGCATCCTAGTAGTAACAATCCCAATAGCACAACACCAACAACTGCAGCACTGATGTGCAGAAAGCTGTATTTTGGGCTTTTTGACAGCTACTACATCTCATTTGGATGTTGCAAGACTAAGTAGCTATACTACAAGAGAGCATTTCCCATGAACTATCAAACTCACCAAGAAGAAAAGTATGGCAGCAATGGGATGCCATGCTACAAACCTTCCTGGGGATGCCATGCTACAAACCTTCCTGGGGATGCCATGCTACAAACCTTCCTGGGGATGCCATGCTAAAAGCCTTCCTGGGGATACCATGCTACAAACCTTACTGGGGATGCCATGCTACAAACCTTCCTGGAGATGCCATGCTACAAACCTTACTGGGGATGCCATGCTAAAAGCCTTCCTGGGGATACCATGCTACAAACCTTCCTGGGGATGCCATGCTACAAACCTTCCTGGGGATGCCATGCTACAAACCTTACTGGGGATGCCATGCTAAAAGCCTTCCTGGGGATACCATGCTACAAACCTTCCTGGGGATATGATGCTACAAACCTTCCTGGGGACGCCATGATACACACCTTCCTGGGGATGCTGTGCTACAAACATGCCTGGGGATGATGTGCTACAAACCTTCCTAGGGATACCATGCTACAAACCTTCCTGGAGAACAGGAATACCTTTACTAAACTACATTCTTATGGGCCAGAGATATGTTTTTCTTATTAAGTCACTGAGCACAAG
>NC_056742.1:286611389-286626389 GCF_019279795.1 Protopterus annectens | reverse complement strand
GGACTGGGTCCATTTTCACTGGAGACCTGGGGAGAAAAGCTCCGAAAAATATAAGAACAGTAACAAATTACAGATAATAAATGAATAACAGTCACATTTTCAAAGTAAAATACAACAGTTCAGATGACTAATAGTAATTTGCTTTGAGAGGACAAATTCCAAGAATTAACATAATAGGCTAGATCCTAGTTAGCACAAAATGGTTATGAGACTAAGATACTTGACATAGTAGATAAGGTGCAGATAAATCAAGGTTTATATTGTGAGTTTTTTTTTTGGAGAAGTTAAGAGGGCCAGTGTTAAACTTGGAGTTGAATTCAGGAGTAATCATGACCAGTTGAGAGTTTTGCATGACACATGAGCCACAATCCCCACTTGCAAGAATCAAACCCATGTCATCGATGTTTTCACTGAGCTGTGCATTTACTGGGTGCAACACTGGAAGATGTATCACACAAGCATCTAGCAGGGAAGTCTGGACTGTCAAATCCTAATGGTTATGCATCACAAAGAATAGTTCTGTATGGCTGACCAGATGTGTGGGAGCTCACTCTGCCAAATGTGATACACTTGACTAAAGCATCTCTGGCTGACATAGGTATCAGCCATACAGATAACAATACTTACAAACAGCACACTATTATGAGCACCTGCCACATGTAATAGCAAGGGATATTGTCTGAAGCATCTGCAATTGATGTTTGAATTAAGAGCTTATCTGTTAAAACGAATAGTACAGCACTATGTGAAACTGATGGCAATGCATCAACTATGCCCATGTGTCAACTGTCAATGATCGAGGAAACTGTCATTGTGATATTGTACACATACCAAACAATATGTGTAGTATCCTCTTTAAGTAAATGTCAAAACTCAACATGTGTCACACGATCACTGCCCCTGTGACATTGCCATTGACAGTGTTATACAGCCATGAAATCCTGGCAAACCTCCATATGTTTTCATGTAAACTATCAAGTGGTAATACTGATGTGATGTACTGGTACATCCATGATGCAGTACATAACTACAGATGTACATGTGTGCTACAACTATACTTTAGGCTATACATCACCTCCATATAAAACATTGTGTCAAATCACATGCAACACATTGGAAATGTTAACACAGTTGAACAACTCTACCTATTTCATGTCATTACATCAGTTGTACATCATATGCTTACATGTTTATCAGTGGAAATGTGAGGGTGACGTCCGTGACACCATATATGGACACATTACAACTGTGGTTGATGCAGTTCATGCAAAACAGTTAATGACAGAAGTAGTGACACTCACACAATGTCTCTGGGGAACACCTGATTAATCCTTGTTAATAGCAACACAATAGTGCACACGATGAATTCACCAAGGTTACAAGTGAATCTCAATGTTATATGTTTGTGTATATAACAGTATTATAACATGTAGATTAACCCAAGTGTATATGCCCATGTAATCAGTATGACGTAATATTGCTGTATGGCAGATAACATTTCCAGATACTAGGTATACACGTACACACCTGTGCCATACTGCATCTGTCACTGTGATGGTTGAATGAGAACTATGTAGAATGTTGATATACTCCACTACAACAACACATGCCTTCATAAGGCAACAATATACATTGCATCATCCATTGTCAACAGTCCTCAGGAGGCATATTACTACAGCTGTTATGGAGACAACATCAGCATACAGCAAAACAGTAGCTCAAATCACATATTGAAATACACTGTTGTAGGGCTACAGTGCATCCATACCTCAACATAGCACATGTGGAAGACAACAACATAGACATGTGCAATGTTCGGGGAGTCATAGGACATTAATAAGCTGATGGCCAAGAATACACAAAATCCTAGCCATTATTATCCCATTTAATCCCAAATCACTATATCTATGTAATCGAAGATCGTAGGGGTCTGTGCGTATGTGCATAAGAGTTTAATTTAATACAGACTGCCTCCGTCCATGTATACCACCTCATGACACAATTAGCAATTACACATCAAATGGTCTGGAGATGGCTTGCAGAGGGTCATGGAAGGGTTCTGCTTCACAATGTGTGTATGCATCTTTAAGATGATGACATCCTCAATGTTCCACAAAAGGATTATGTGAACAGAGGGAAAAAGAGGATGTTGGATTCAGGGGGGCTATGTAAAAGGTTCTCCTGAGGGGGAGTCAAATGGAAAGAGATTCAAAACATCTTACAATGATATTAATATACCACCAACCACACACACACACACACACACACACACACACACACACACACACACATGCACACACACACACACACACACACACACACACACACACCAGTTCAATGAGATCAGATTCGAGCACCACACCTGTGTAGGTATAGTAGCTGAATTCCATAAAATGTAACACCAATGCCACCACAGATGTCTGACTTTAACAGTGCTAAAGTGCACTTTATAGGGGATGACATTATCAGTGCATGCTGAGATGATGATGTCTGGGTAAGAGTGTTTGACATAGCTGTAGACTCGCATCCCAATGTTAAATTGTTTCCATACTGATAGATGAAGGAAGACACTGCTTTCAGATTAGAACCCCCTACCTCTCTAGTTACACAAGCTGCAAAACACAATATTTAATTTTAGTGCTACTGCATGCGCCTATCTTTAATAGTGTCAGAGTGTGCTTGACAGAGGATGACATCATCAGTGTATGCAGAGAAGAACTTGTTGGCAGAAGTGTCTGACATAAAAGTGGACTCGCCTCCCGGTAAAAAATTATCTCCAAATTGACAGTTGAAGGAAGACGCACACAAACGCATGTGTGTGCATGGACAAGTCATCTGCTGTGAGATTACAACCGCTACCAATCAGGTTACACAAGCTGCAGAACACAGAAATTAAGAATAGTACCACTGCAGAAGTCAGAGTTAAACACTGTCAGAGTGCACTTTATAGGGGATAACATCATCAGTGTATGTTGAGAAGAGGATGTTGGGTAGGCTGTATGAAATTAATGTGGAGTAATGTAACAGTGTATCTTCTGAATGCTACTTGAGTGAAGCTGGCAGGAAATGGATTCATGCTCTTCTGACTACTCGCACACAGAAACAAACACACACACACGATGACTGAAGTGAGTTTAGATCCACTACCTATCTTATCATACAAGCTAGAGAACACAGTACTTAACACTTGCACCACTGCAGAAGTCTGAGTTTTTCCAGTGTCACAGTGCACTTTGTAGAGGATGACATCATCATATTGTCACAGGTAACATATACTGTTATGACACTTGTTTGCAAAGCCAGGACTTGCGATGTGATTGTGTTAGTGCAATTTGGAGATGGGCATATAAATACATCCTGGCAACCTCGGTGAAATAAGCTTAAATGAAAGCATATTGCAGAAACAAGTCAAAAATGTATCTGTTTCTTTGAGTGCAGTGTAGATGACACACACACAAGCAAACATCATGGAAACAGCAGTACTGCAATGATGGAGTTGTGTGTCTTGATATTCAGATAAAGGTATGTCCACATTAATACAAGTTACCGACAGAATCAATGAGATATGATTATGGATGACCAATGTCCAGTGTCACTATAAACTCATACCAAATGTAAAGAATAGTTGTGTAAAATCTTACCATAACCATATATGTACTTCTCTTCCATGTTGCAGTATTCATAACCTGTGGGATTCCCTGTCTAGGTGACCTGAACATTAGTCCAGTACACAAAAGACTTTTGCTACTGCTTGGTATGTGCAACATTGCACATAACAAGGCAGCCAAAGTAGGCCATAAAGGTGATGTTGGTGCGCTGCATTCCTCAGATCTGAATGCTCCAGTCAGGACACCAGTCCAAGTATATGAGGTATACAACATCATCCAAGAAACAGCAAGTACCAAGGGGGTAGGAGGGTGGGGTAGAATATTAAAACATGGAAGAGAAGGACACCTATGGTTAAGGTAAAATTTTAAACAACTACTCTATGTCTTTCTATTCCTATGTTGCAGTATTCATAACCTGAGGAAGAGTACCAAAGCTCATGGAGGGGGAAGGTAGAATGGAACAGAGGAGGTTTCTTTGAACCCCTACAAGATTGCCATAGCAAATCCTGCTCTGAACCTGCAAATAGTGTCCAGTTTGTAATGTTTGATGAAGGTATGGACAGAAGACCATGTGGCCACTTCCACTATAAATGCAGTTTCCAGACCTTTGAAGAAAATCCCTGAAAAGGCTACTGCTCTAGTGGAGTGAGTCTTCACAGAGGTAGAGAGCATCTTCCCATGGGAGACATAAATGAGTCAGATTGCCTTAGAAGTTCAAGTGGAAACAGTTTGTTTGGAGACAGGTTTTCCCAGGGCCCTAGGATGGAAGGAACAAGTAATTGCTCTGATTTCCTAACAGTACTGGTTTTGCCCAGATAAAATCTGAGTTGTCTGTGCATATCGAAGGAATGAAGAACCCTTTCACTAGGATTTTTAGTGTCAGGAAAAAATGTAGGCAGATGAATGGATTGGTTTAGGGACAAATTATTAACCACCTTAGGCATGAAGGAAGGGTTAGTATGAGGAGATACCCTAGCCTTGTGGAAAATGAGAAAAGGTTGCCAAGCCATGAGGGCTTGGAGTTCCAAAACTCTTCTAGCAGAAGTGATGGCTACTAACAGGGCAGTTTTCCATGTGCAATTTTTTAAAGAGGCTGACACTGCAGCCTGAAAGGGAGCCTGAGTGAGCTTTTTCAGAACATTTAGATCCCAGGTGTAAGAACAGGTTTCCTGGGAGGTCTACTGTGAAGAATGCCTTTTAGAAAGAGCTTAACTTCTAACCTAGAAGCTAAAGGAGGATATAAAGGCAGAAATTTTGAAATGGATGATAGATGGGCTTTAACAGAAGAGTAGGTCAAAGCAGCCTTACGTACCTCACACAAACAGGAAAGAACCATTGGAATGTCCTTTGAAAGTGGATCTAGGCCTTTCTTCAGACAACAGATGGAGAACCTCTTCCATTCACTTTTTTTTTCACATCTTTATTGAATTATCACTTGTGACAGACAAATTTACATTCTTATAAAAAGTAATCAAGTTATATTAACATAACAAACATTATACTTCACACACATATATATATATATATATATATATATATATATCATATAATCTAAGCAATATTACATACATTATTCAATTCCTGCCTTTTTTTAAACAAAAGACATATTTATTAAACTATCACTTACTACATAGGCAATCATACATTTATATAAATGAAAATAAACACACTGACACAGTCCTAGTTGCAAGCATTTTACATCACAAACCATTCTGACACACTCCTAGCTGCAATCATTATACATCACTTATAATCTACCCATTTTTCCTCACTCAATTACTTAGCTCATTTAAGTCCTACCTTCTTTTAAACCTCATTCCTCCCCTGTATGTATTGTTCCCAAAATTCACATTTTTCCCATGTAGTTTCCTCCTACTCCTTTCTAAAGATCTCAATTCCAGTTGTTTTATCTTTGTTACCATATTTACTACTTCCAGTATAGTTTAGATTTTGATATCCATTTTCTAGTAAATGCTTTTTTGCCAACCACCATAATTAGACACAGCAAGGCTTGACCATCTCTAGACAATTCCAATTCTGTATCACAGCTCAGAAGAATCATTTCCCTCATCACCTAACATCTCCGATAGTGCATGCTGCAGGGAATCCTTAAAATCCATGAACTCACCGCACTCCCAGAACATATGTTCCCAACTACCTCTTTCTTCCCCTTCACACAACCATTTGCTGTCTGCCTGAGGAAAAATTCTCTGGAGTCTACTTGGGGTATACAAATATCTATGTAAACATTTCCAGGCAAAAATCCTAAATATTTTAGATTTTGTGGCATATTTGGGAGAAATATATATATCCTCCCATTGCTTTTTTGTGAATTACTTATCCAATCTCTCTTCCTAATCCTTTCTAACCTTCTCTGACTGATTCTTATAGTTATCATGCAATATTTTATATGCTCTACTAATTATTCCTTTTTTAATGGTAGCTTCTGTTCTAGATTATATTAAAACCTTTACCAATGCTGGTCTTTCATTTAGAACCCCCCTATTTCTTTCTCTTTGCTTATACTCTGTTATGAATCCCTGATAGGGAAGGCAATCTCTAACCTCTTCCATTTGGATAAATAGGATCTCCTAGTGTTGGATTTCCTGGCCCCCTGCAGGACTAGAAGCACATTCTCAGACAAAAAGGTGTTGGAAAGGGATCAAAAGCCTATCACCCACAGAGCTAGAGTCAGGGAGATGAAATGTTGATGGATAAGAGATCCCTTGTCTTGTGTGAGAAGATCCACCCTAACTTGTGATGACTGCCCTTGGCTCAATGCAGAAGAACACAGAGCCTGTGTTATCTTGGCCAATTCTGCTGTTTGCTTTGCTGTTGCTGTAGGACCTTCTGAATAACTGAGAAAGGGAGGAATGCATAAAGAAACATCCTCTTCCATGATAAGGAAAGGGTGTCCACCTTCCATACCAGAGGGTCTGGGACTCTAGCACAAAACTTTGGAAGTTGTCTGTTCATGGGTGAGGCAAATAGGTCTATTTGAGGAGTATCCCACTGGTGCAGAATGTCCAGAAACACATTCATGTGAAGCATCCATTCATGGGTTTGTGTCATGGACCTGCTGAGAGTGTCTGCCAGCACATTTTGAGCTGAAGGGATTTAAACTGCTTGCAAAGAAACCTTCACTTTAGAGGCAATTTCCCAGGCTTGAAGGGCCAACCTGCAAAGTAGGTATGACTTGGTACCCCCTGCTTGTTCACATACCATAGAACTTTTGTGTTGTCTGTGAATAACTTCAGGGGTCCTGGGAGTAGGGATCAATGAAAGGCTTTGAGTGCCAGGGTCAAACCCTCATTTCCTTTTCACTGATATCTTTCTTCTTGATTGAGGGAAATGAAAGGCCCTGGACTTTTAAGCAACCCAGAGTAGCTCCTCATCTCAAGTGTGAGGCATCTGTGTAGAGTTTCTGAACTGGAGTTGGCTGTATCAAGGGAAGGCCTGGGTTCACCTGAATCTGTTGAACACACCATTGTATTTCTCTCTCTATGCATGGGAGAAGAGGGAGTACACATTTCAGAGGATGGGCATGCTGGCTCCAAAGTGATTTTAGAAACCACTGGATTTTATGCATGTGAAGTCTGGCTAAGGGTAGCATGGGAATGACTGATGCCATGAATCCTAGTATACGCAAGTACTCCATGGCTGGGATGGAGGTTAATTGGAGTAGCTGGAGTAAGCAGATGAGCAGACTCTGCACTTTTTGAGGAGGGATGGAAGCCATCGTCAGATTTGTCCTTAATCTGCATCTTAGGAAAATGTGATACTGGGAAGGATTGAGAGACTTGCTCTGGTTTATAGTGAACCACAGGCCTTGGAGAAGAGAGATAGTGAAGACTAGGTTTTCCTTTAGGGTGTTTGGGTGGACTGCTTGAAGTAGCAGGTTGTCCGGGTAAGGACAGATCAGTATTTCTTGGAGTCTGCAGAAGGCAATGACGGGAGCTAATAATTTTATGAATACCCTTGGCATAATAGAGAGTTCAAAGGGCAAAGCACAAAACTGAAAATGAGAAGAAGCAACAGAAAAATGTAAATAAATGGGGATATCATGAACCAGAACACAAAACCAAATGAACACACCAATTACAAAACTCAGCTCAGAGACACAGCAACACAGTTACAAACTATAATGATTGAGCACTTCCGTACCAAACTTCTTCAGCATCACAAAAACACAATGCTTATCAGTTAATTAATATACCCTAAAATTCACATGACCATATCCAACCAATAAACATTCACTCTTCATAATTACACACTTTTCAACTCAGTGATACTAACTGAACCATTAAAAATATGTTTGGCTAAAAAACGACCAACTGCAATTAAAAAGTCAGACATGATCAAAGCATTTTTAAAAAGTAGAATTCTATATAAAACAATATTTTAACCTAAGCAGGCTGCCTATCAAAATGTTATCAGTTAATCCAGGGGGACCGTGGCATTGATCCTGAGCTGCCAACAAAGTTCTTTTTCCTCTATTAAGTCGGCTCAAGATCCCCCTCTAGGATATTTTACAACCAATTCTATTGTAAAAAAGAAATAATGATCAGAATATTCCTCTAAATATTTTACTAAAGCATTTCTGTTATCCATTGTTTAACGTCAGAGACATGTTTGTAAATGCTATCTTTACATTTTTAAATATTGCTTTTATAAACTTAGAAAGATAATAGAATAGTAGGTCTTGCATTAGTATGAATTTTCTGAAGGGTATGAAATCTGAAACTCATATGTCTGTCATTATTTTTTCAGTCTTTAATGATTTGCCACTAATTTACCCGAAAACCACAATTTTATGAAAAACGGACCAAAAAATGTGATGCAAAAATATAAAATAGCCACACAATACAGCTGGGAACCTGTCAAAGAATGGACACTTTTTAATATTAGTACTGTTAAGTTTAGAAGCTGACAAAATAAGAGAAACTTCATGCATTTCTGAAATAATAGTAATCTATAACTGATCATTACAATTATTTCTTAATTGTAAACCCTCCACATTTTTTTATTTTACATTTGTTGACCAGAATAGTCCAACTGGATTAATGTCCATTTTCAGCGGAGGCCTGGGGAGAAAAGCTTCAAAGGTAGTTACATAAGCAATCAAAGTACAGATTAAACAAGAGTAATCATAATATAGTACAAATAAAACACAATTTATAGACTCAGTTGAGGAGTTAAATTTATACAATCTCACAAACTTCTAATCTGGCTTAACAATTACAACACAGTTGAATTCCATTTACAAAAATAGTATGGGTACACTAGTAAGACTAATGATTTAGTCAAGCTTGGAGCAGGGACATAACCACTGAGACTTGAAATACTGCTTGAGAGTTTTCTTGAATTGAGATAGGGTGGTATCTAGAGTAATATTAGCAGGTAGTGAGTTCAAAGTTTTTCCAACAGAGTTGGTGAACTGAGAGTCTGACTGAGTTGTTGGATCAGTCTATTAGATGACCGAAGTGATCAGAGTTTGGAGTGGGGATAGATGATGTTTTTCAGTGCAGGTGTATTTTCACATTGGCTAAGTACTTTGTGAGCCACAATAAGTTGGTTAAACTGAATCTGCCTGGGTAGCTCTAGCCATCCAAGATTATTTAGGTTTATACAGTGATGCGTTCTATAGGGCAGGTCAGTGGCAAATCTAGCTATGTTATTATAGCAGCTTGAGAGTTAAGTTCAGTTTTATTTAGGTTGGCAAGTAAAGGGGAAGCATAGAAGAGGGTAGAGAGTAGATGGGAGCGGGCAATGGCAGTCCTAGAAGGTGGGGTTAGGAATGGCTTTATCCTATGTAGTCACCCCTCTTCCAAAATTGCCATTTTGTGGAGGGATTATTAGGGGGAGAGCAACATTTTGGGTGAGTTTCAGGGGAGTTTTCTATTTTGACATGTGTGAGTATGGGATATTTTACTTTGATTTTTCAGCTGGGGGACTGCAGTCCTATAGCACGAGCCACCACTGCTTACAGTACAAGTATGTTTTTACCATTTGCTGTAGCAATTTCACCTGGGATTGCAGAGAGCTGTAACCTGCTTTTCATCCAATGCAAGGGGTTGTACTTGTGTCTGACAGTGGTGTTAGGCTTCTCAGATGCCCCAGGGCAACCTCTACAGCAGTGGTAGACACAGTCTGGAAACTCACTGGCATTCCTAATTTTCAGTCTTAACTATTTAGCAGTGCTGTTATCCAGCAATCAATGACATAAGTTCATTATTCAGTACAGGAATGTTGAGAGAATGGGGGTGTTTGTCCAGAACTTTACATTGTTGGGGGGGCTGCAACCTACCATTCTGTTGTCCTAAATAAGAAGTGTGTTTCAAGTGCTTTATGTTGACAGTGGGTACACAGCCTCGGATTATTTGTTGAAAAACATAAAACATTACTTACGTGTTGTTCCTGGGTTTGTACACACCTTTTTGTTTGTGTTGGAAAATGGATGGGGCCCAACTGTCATTATGTTTTCCTAAACAGGAAGTGTTTTTTTAAGTGTTTTATGTTAGCAGTGGGGACACGGCATGATTATGTTTTGGAAAAATACATTAGTTATGTGTGTTAATGGGTTTTGTCCTTATCTGTTTTATGTTCCATAGAATTAAAGCACCCAAGGCAGCAAATCCACAAAAACCCTTTTAGTGAGGCTGAAAATTAAATCATCATCCAGGTTCTGAGGTATCATGGTGCCTTCCTACTAGAGAGAGGCAGGGGGATATGACTGCCAGAACGGACATGTGTAACCAGGTAGTCACTGATGTCAATGCAGTTGGTAGTCATGGCCGCAATTACGATCAGGTGCGGCATCTCTCCACTGACATGATTTCATCAGCACGGAGGAGGGCAGTTGCACTTGCCAAAGAACAGGTAGCTATGGGTGGTGGTTCTGCTACAGTGCCACAGCTGACACCAAATGAGGGGTTCCTGGCTACAGTCTGAGATCCCAACTGCTCAGGGAAGCCTTTGCACCATGTGTGTGTGATGTTGGTGCTGGAAGGCCAAGTGCATCCCAGGAGCAGATTCCAAGTAGGCTTAGATATGGCAGCATTATATTGTCTTGCAGACAAAATATAATTTGGCTGCTACTGCTTGTGATACATGCTTTATATCTCTACTTATTGATAATTCATAGTTATACAAGAGGAGTGGGGCAACAGACAAAAGGATTGGGGATGGGTCAGTCAAGTTTCAGTTACAGCTATTTCTTACAGGGCATTTAGCCAATTGTTTATTCACTGTCCCTGTGTTATTCACATTGTGATGCTTAATGGCCATCCTTTTATTGCTTCCCTTCTTCCAGGCCCATCCTCCCTGCAAATTGTTGAGACATCTGCACATGGTAAGCAAATGTTTCTTTTCTTATTATGAAGCATTATTTAGATATATTATCAGTATGTGTGAGGAGTGTGTAATGAGTATGTGTATTGCTTGTCGTATCTACAACTGTGCGACCAGTGTTCCTTTTTGTTCAGATATTTTAGGTTAATATTTAAGGGAGTAGTAATTTCATTCCTGTGTTTGTTGCTTATTACCACAGTGGAAGTGTGGGACTCCTACCACCTGATGTCAGAGTATAAATAGGCTCTGATGATGATCTTGGTCAAATGAAGGCACAGTCGAGTGGTGCAGAGGTTCAGTCTGACCCTGAGGTTGTGACTATCAACGTCCCCTGGATTTTCTTCAGACACAGTCAGTAGGCCTGTGCCTTCCCATTCCACTGTGCCCTCAGATAGTGAAGAGGTTGAAGGTAACACAGTTGATTGGGGTAGTATGGTTACTGCAGTTTCAGTGCCAGTTTACTCAATGTAGCCAAACTGTGGGTGAGGTGCCAAGCAGGAGGATTGGCATGGGTGCTTGGAGGAAGCCTGTTATCTGCCCTGCACCTGATGTTGGTGTGTCATTACGTGCCACTCGACATATGTATAGGGTCATCATGGAGGCACAGGCATGTTCCATTAGGGCCTCTGAGGACATGCTTAGGGTTATAGATGTGGCACAATCTGATGTGTATGACTGCTTCCACCATGTGGGAGATTCAATAGATCAGGTAAATGCCACATTGGAACAGCAGTGTCTGTGATGGAATGTCTGCTGGGAGGGAGACAGCATCTACATGGCCTTAGGGCCGTAACATCATCTGGTGTTAGCCGATATGGTCTTTCCTGATCCTGATTCCATAGTGGCACTACTTCTATTGCTCCATCAGTCATTGAGCTGTTCATGGGTAAACATAGTAGACCATGGATTCATGGACCTGGGCATAGCCATGGGGAGATTTCATCTAGCAGACATCGCTCACATTCAGGTAGCACCAGCACATCTGACCATGGCTATGGATGTGGCAGTTCAACTCCTGGCAGAGCTAAATCTCACAGTCTGGAACAAAGATACTGAACTGATACCTCAGCCATGTATGACTCACACCTGTCCAACATGCCAGAATGTGTGCTAGCAGAGAGCTTGACTATGTTCATGCAGATGCTCACACACACATTTCACACAGAGTCCCCATACAGATCTCCAAACATACCAGCTACACGAGGCATTAATGAGGGTTGTAGGACATCCTGTCTCAATGGACCTTTGATATTATCTGCATTCCTAACTGCTTGTTTTCTAGTCGTGCACACTCACTACTTTATTGTCAACATTTGGCCTCCGGCTCCCACCCATCCCCACCCTGTGTAAATAATGATAACAGTGCCATCACCTTGTTTCTATCCTTCGGATTCAGGGTTACATATGTAAATGTCTGACGCACAGGTTGGATAACTAGCTGAGTGCTTAGGATATGAATTGTTAATGTAATTTGGAATTTCTTTCTGAAGTATTACAGCATTTTAGTCTTTTGATTTCTATCTTGAAATTGTTGATACGGCATTCATGCTTATTGTTCCACTTGTGAGAATGTAGGGATAAGTAGACTTTGGACTGCTGCTTCTATACTGGGTATTTTAGATGCATGAGGCACATTAGTTGTTAAACTGCATAAATATATATTACAGAAGTCAGTCATGTCACATATTGATGTAATTGCTGGACAACTCATACACATTCTACTTAGGTACATTTACAAGTAACAGTATGCAGGTATCTACCATTCATTCATCTTACATATTATTTTTCTTTTACACATTCAACACTTGCCTTGATAGTTCTACACTCTGCACTTACAGCTGTTGTCTTTTGTAACAGACTCTGTTTGGTGCTAGCAAAACACAGCCATTACATGGGTAAGTAAATGTTGTGAACATTGCCTATCATCAATTTTACTTTATGTATCTGCACATACAGAAGCTGTACTGCCCCAGAAACAGCCTACGATGAGAGGAAAAGAGAAGCCCACCCTAGAAGAAGTAAGAACAGCACTAAGGAAAATAAAGTTAGGAAAAGCACCAGGCTCAGATGAGGTCACAGCAGATATGATAAATATGCTGGGTGAGATAGGGGAGAAATGGCTCCTGAGGGTACTCATAGCATTGTGGAGAGAAAGGCATATCCCAGATGACTGGAGAATAAGCATACTAGTGCCAGTATACAAGAACAATGGGGACATCCACAACTGTGGGCAGTACAGAGGCATCACACTCCTATCACATCGCATGAAAGTTCTGGAGAGGGCGATTGATAAACGGATATGCAGAGCAGTAGAATGTAAGATGGGAGATGAACAGTTTGGATTCAGATCAGGGTGCAGCACAACTGACCTGGTGTTTGCATTGAGACAGATACTTGAGAAGATGCTAGAGATGAGGAGAGAGTCCAATTGGGCATTCCTAGATTTGGAGAAAGCACATGACAAGGTCCCAAGAAAGCTGATCTGGGCAGTACTGTGGTAGTTTGAAGTCCCAGAAACGCTAGTACAATTAGTGGAGGCTATGTACAAGGACCCAATGACTCAAGTACGGACGGTTTTCAGCCTCACATAGGGGTTCCCAGTGGGTGTGGGTGTACATCAGGATTCAGCTCTGAGACAACTGCTGTTCATACCAGTGATGGACTGCATTAGCAAACAGGTTGGAGGGGCTGGATCAACAAAGCTGCTGCATGCAGACGATGTAGCCATACAGCCAGACTCTGAGCTAGAACTTCAGCAAAGGATAGGAGAATGGAATACAAATCGGAAGGCACATGGGATGAAACTAAGCACAGATAAGATGGTGGTAATGGCAGGAAATTGGGGAAATCAGAAGAAGCTGCGAATAGAGATAGAAGGTAAGATAGTGGAACAAGTAAACAGCTTCATGTATCTGGGAGAAGTAGTTGAGGAGAAGGGTAGTCTGAATGAAGAGGTCAAAGCTGGAATCAGAGGGGCTGCAGCCAACTGGCATAGAGCATCAGGTGTAGTCTATGACAGAAGAATGCCAAAGAAGCTGAAAAGTAAGGTGTACAAGACAGTGGTGCGACCAGTACTACTGTAAGATACAGAAACCTGGGCAGTAAAGGCAGAACAGTTGAAGAAGCTAAAAGTGATGGAAATGAAGTGCCTGAGAAAGGTGCTAGGATGCACACTGTGGGACAGATGAAGAAATGAGGACATAAGAGCAGAAGCCAAAGTAGCTCCTATTGCATAAAAGATCATAGAGAACAGACTACGGTGGTTTGGGCACATGTGTATAAAAGCAGAAGACAATCTGGTGAGGGAGATTTGGGACAGGCAGGAAGAAGGTAAGAGGAAGTGAGGACATCCAGCAAAGAGGTAGATGGATTGTGTGAAAGAAGATCTGCGACAGTCAGGCATGAGTGTTGAAGAAGGCTGGAGTGTGGCACTGAATTGAGAGAGATGGTGACAGTTAACACATTACCCCGACCTCATGTAGAAAATGGGGAAAAGGGGGCTGATAATGATGATGATGTGCATAGGATGAAAGGTGTACCCCTTAGTTGTTGAGCCTGTGCAATATCCATTTCCTCTTGGCCACGGTGCGGACATATTGTGCACACCTATGTCTACCTACACCCACAGCAGCTGGTGGTTCCCCCTCTGACTCCTCATCTGCATGTGGATGTGGTGACCCTGCAAGCGGTGGTGGAATGTTTGCTTCTGAACTTGGTATTCCTGCTGCAGCTGTTTTTGCAGAATGATACTGCATAGAATAGCAGAGACTGTGATAACATCAGCACAAGTACTGGGATTGTACTGCAGAGCTCCTCCCAATGTACCTAGACACTGAAACAGACCAAATACATGCTCTTTGATACTTCTTGTTTGAGCGTGTACCTCATTATAACATTCAACTGTGGGTGCGGGTGTATTTTTGATGGGTGTCATCAGCCATGACTCTAGTGCATACCCTTAACCCTCCAATGACCTTGTTGGACATCACTCCTGGAAAACCTCTATTAGAGCTGTGTGGTACGCCAAATATGGGAGTCATGG